>NC_053023.1:643673827-643781912 GCF_003073215.2 Triticum urartu | reverse complement strand
AGCAAATCGGTCCCACCGAGTTTGCCTGACCAACTCTCTGGTTAGCTAATTACCAAATTCGGTCCCACCGAGTTTGTGTAATCGGTCTCACCGAGATTACATTATGCCCAAACCCTAACCATATCGGTCCTACCGAGTTGCATGTCAGTCCCACCGAAATTCCTAACGGTCACTAGGTTTACTACTTCGATCAGACCGAGTTTATTTATTCGGTCCGACCGAGATTGGAAAACTGTGTAACGGTTGGATTTTGTGTGGAGGCTATATATACCCCTCCACCTCCTTCTCATTCGATGAGAGAGCCATCAGAACACACACATCATTCCAACTCATATGTTCTGAGAGAAAACCACCTACTCATGTGTTGAGATCAAGACATTCCATTCCTACCATATGAATCTTGATCTCTAGCCTTCCCAAGTTGCTTTCCACTCAAATCTTTTCTCCACCAAATCCAAATCCTATGAGAGAGAGTTGAGTGTTGGGGAGACTATCATTTGAAGCACAAGAGCAAGGAGTTCATTACCTACACACCATTTGTTACTTCTTGGAGAGTGGTGTCTCCTAGATTGGCTAGGTGCCACTTGGGAGCCTCCGACAAGATTGTGGAGTTGAACCAAGGAGTTTGTAAGGGCAAGGAGATCGCCTACTTCGTGAAGATCTACCACTAGTGAGGCAAGTCCTTCGTGGGCGATGGCCATGGTGGGATAGACAAGGTTGCTTCTTCATGGACCCTTTGTGGGTGGTTGCTTCTTCGTGGACCCTTCGTGGGTGGAGCCCTTCGTGGACTCGCGCAACCGTTGCCCTTGGGTGGAGCCCTGTGTGGACTCGCGCAACTGTTACCCTTCGTGGGTTGAAGTCTCCATCAACGTGGATGTAGGATAGCACCACCTATCCGAACCACGGGAAAAACATCCGTGTCTCCAATAGCGTTTGAATTCTCCAAACCCTTCCCTTTATATTCTTGCAAGTTGCATGCTTTACTTTCCGCTGCCAATATACTCTTTGCATGCTTGCTTGAATTGTGTGATGATTGCTTGACTTATCCTAAAATAGCTAAAATCTGCCAAGAACTAAAATTGGGAAAAGGTTAAGTTTTTATTTGGTCAAGTAGTCTAATCACCCCCCCTCTAGACATACTTTCAATCCTACACGGAGGCGGGCACCGGTCGAGGCCAGACAGGGAGGTGAGGATCGATGACGGGGGGCGACCGCGTCGGGGGCAGGGCGTGCGCCCGATCCAGATCGCGCGGGGAGGGGAGAAGGGGATCATGTGTGTGTGGGGGGGGGGGCAACTGGGTAGTGGTTGGAGCCTAGGGTTCCTGTCGGTGGGGGTTAAGGAGAGTGCGGGTTGGGCCGGTTGGGGCCAGTTGGGCTGGCCAGCTAGGCCGTTTGGCCCAGTAGGCTGGGGGTATGTGGCTTTGTTTTGCCCTTTCCTTTTATTTATTTTCTGTTTTTATTTTACTTTAGTTTTGCAAACTATAAGCCTAGCCCCTAAATTAGTGCTAATACTAATAACACTGTCGCAATTAACTTGGCACCCTAAACAATTATTTTATATTTGTTTAGTATTTAAAGGCATTTAAATTTTAGTCTTACTGTTGTTTTAATTAATTTAGTGCAGTCAACTATTTTATAAAAAGAAGTTTTCTCGACCATAATTACCTATGCAATATCTGGTTCATCTAGAGCATTTTAGTTTTAATGTCTGGAAACTTTTATTGTTTGACTTTATTTTTAAAATTTGAACTAGGTTTCGAACTGACGCGAGATTAGCAACAATAATCATGATGACGTGGCATCATTAGCAGAGGTTACTGTAGCTTGATTATCCGGGCGTCACACATCAGATCAAAATGGCAGTTGAGGACCATGAGAAGATGACTTTTATAACTCCCTTTGGAGACTTCTACGATGTATCTATGCCTTTTGAGCTCAAAAGTGCCCAGGCGACTTATCTGCACTGCGTGCAGAATTGTCTTCATAATCAGATTGGGCGCAATGTTCATGCTTATGTGGATGATATAGTTGTCAAGTCCAGGAAGGAGGAAATGTTGATAGATGATTTGAAGGAAACTTTTGATAATCTCTGAGTTTATAAGATGATGCTTAATCCGGCCAAGTGTACCTTTGGTGTACCGACGAACAAGCTCTTCGGTTTTCTAGTGTCTAACAGGGGTATTGAGGCTAACCCGGACAAGACCAAAGCAATCACTGCTCTAGCTAAACTGGTGTGCATTAATGATGTTCAACGTCTGGCGGGTCGTATTGCAGCATTGAGCCGGTTTATCAGCCGGTTGGGGAAGAAGGCTATCCCTCTGTATCAGATGTTGAAAAAGGCAGATAATTTTGTCTGGAGTGATGCAGCTGATGCAACATTTGAGGACTTGAAGAAACAATTAGCCGAGCCTTCCGTGCTTGCTGCTCCTATTGATAAAGAGCCACAACTGTTATATGTGGCTGCTAATGCCCGAGCTGTCGGTGTGGCTATTGTGGTAGACCAGAAGGAGGCAGGCAAGGAATATCTGGTTCAACGGCCGGTTTATTATATCAGTGAGGTACTCATTGAGTCCAAACAGAGATACCCACATTGACAGAAGCTAATGTATGGAGTTTTTGTGGCAAGCCGGAAGCTTAAACAATATTTTCAGGGTCACCCCATCACTGTGATTAGCTCTGCTCCTTTGGGGGATATAATCCAAAACAGGGAAGCAACTGGCCGGGTTGCCAAGTGTGCCATTGAGCTTGGACCTCACAGGTTAAAGTATATGCCTCGAACGGCAATCAAGTCCCAAGCACTTGTGGATTTCATCAATGACTGGACAGAATTGCATACACCAGAGGAAAATCCGGATAACACATATTGGACTCTTCACTTTGATGGGTCCAGGAAATTGGAGGGCTCAGGGGCTGGAGTTGTGCTAGCTTCCCCTCGAGGTGATAGATTTTGTTATGTCCTCCATTTAATGTTTCCTTGCACTAACAATGTAGCTGAATATGAGGCTTTACTCCATGGTCTTCAAGTGGCTAAGGAGATGAACTTGAGCCGGGTTAGGTGCTTTGGTGACTCAGATTTGGTAGCTCAACAAGTATCATGTACTTGGGACTCTAAGGATCCACTCATGGCGGCTTATCGACGGGAGGTGGATATTATCGCTGGTCATTTCAAGGGTTACCAGGTTGAGCATGTGGACCGGAGGAAGAATGAAGAGGCAGCCGCTTTAAGCCGGCTGGGTTCTCAACGTAAAGTGGTGCCGCCCAACGTTTTTCTTGATGTCCTTCATAACCCGTCGATAAAGTTACCTATAGAGGAGGATTTGGCTATTCCTGACCCGGAGGCTCAATTGTTGGTGGCTCTTCATGTTATCCCAGATTGGACGGTTCCCTATTTGGCATATATGACCCGGGACGAGTTACCTGAGGATGAGGTTTTGGCCCGACAGATAATCCGGCGGTCCAAGTCAATGACTATTGTCAACGGAGAGTTGCATCATTGCAGCGTTACAGGGGCGTTTCAGCATTGAGTGTCTCCGGAAGAATGCTGTGAGATCCTCCGTGAGATCCATGAAGGGGACTGTGGGCATCATGTCGGTTCAAAGTCTCTGGTAGCCAAAGCTTTTCGTCATGGTTTTTATTTGCTGACGGCTCATGCTGATGCTGAGGACTTGGTTAGAAGGTGTGACGGTAGTCAGAAATTTGCACGTAGAGCTCATGTTCTGGCTCAGGAGTTAAGAATGATTCCAATCACTTGGCCATTTGCAGTCTGGGGGCTTGATATGGTGGGGCCCTTTAAGAGATCCAAGGATAAGAAGACCCACCTCTTGGTGGCAGTTGACAAGTTTACTAAATGGGTAGAGGCCGAGCCAGTGAGCAAATGTGATGCAGCGACAGCGGTTCAGTTCATGAAGAAAGTGATCTTCCGTTTTGGCTTTCCACATAGCATTATCACTGACAATGGCACTAACCTTTCCAAGGGAGCTATGGAAGATTTTTGTCAACGTGAGCATATATCCGGTTTGATATATCATCAGCAGCTCACCCCCGGTCTAATGGTCAAGCTGAGAGAGCCAATCAAGAGATCTTAAGAGGTATTAAACCCCGGCTTATGGTTCCTTTGCAGAGGAGGCCGGGTTGTTGGGTTGAGGAGTTACCTTCCGTATTATGGAGCATTAATACCACCCCCAACAAGTCTACGGGTTATACGCCCTTTTTCATGGTTTATGGAGCAGGAGCAGTTCTCCCTAGTGACATCCGTCATGACTCGCCCCGTGCGGTGGTTTATGTTGAAGCTGACAATGAAAAGGCACACCAGGAAGCACTTGACCTGTTAGATGAAGAGCGTGATATTGCAGCAGCTCGTTCAGTGATTTACCAGCAAGACCTGTGCCGTTACCACAGCCGCCGGGTTAAAACCAGAACTTTTCAAGAAGGTGATCTGGTGCTCCGACTCATCCAGGATCAGACTGATATGCACAAGCTATCCCCGCCTTGGGAAGGACCCTTTGTGGTCAGCAAGAATCTAAAAAATGGGTCATATTACCTTATAGATGTTCGAGACCACAAGGACTCACGCACGTCGGAGGAGGAGACCCACCGGCCCTGGAACGTTGCTCAGCTTACGCCATACTGCACGTGAGCTACAGGCTCTCCGTGTGTACATATTTAAAACAATGTATATATTATGATTGATATAATAAAGCGACATCCTTGCTAAAGCGGGGCTTCTGTCATTCTCTTACATGAGTTTTTGATTACCTTGGTAATCCGGCTATCAAGCCCATATTATAAGAGCACAGCTCTGTTACCTTGGTAATCTGGCTATCAAGCCCGTATGATAAGAGCACAGCTCTGTTACCTTGGTAATTTGGTTGTCAAGCCCATATTATAAGAGCACAACTCTGTTACCTTGGTAATCCGGCTATCAAGCCCATATTATAAGAGCACATCTCTGTTACCTTGGTAATCCGGCTATCAAGCCAATATCACAGCTTCATATGAGCAGGGTTCTGATCTACTTCAGGCTTAATGCCCAGATTAAAGGGACTAAAGAGAGTGTGATGCATAGCAAAACTCAAACATAGGAATCCCTTGAGCACAGCACACAAGATCACTTGGGGGCTTGGTCATATTCAAACCATAGCTACACCTCTTGATAGGCATAAGGCCACCAGGGAAACCACTTGGGGGCTTGGTCGTATTCGAACCATAGCTACACCTCTTGATAGGCATAAGGCCACCAGGGAAATCACTTGGGGGCTTGGTCGTATTCGAACCATAGCTACACCTCTTGATAGGCATAAGGCCACCAGGGAAATCACTTGGGGGCTTTGGTCGTATTCGAACCATCGCTTTAACCCTCTTGATCGTTGTAACACCACAATTATGACTATTTCAAACTTTTTTGATTTTTTCTTCGGTTTATAATGCTTTATGAGTGTAATTTATTTATGCTATTTAAACTTGGTCTGGGCCCGTTCATAAACCGGCAACAACTGAGGAATATCAATATTCAAGTTATGGGTTATCACCCTTATTATACTACCTTGCTGATCCAGCAGTGTGATAAAATATCACAGGTATGCTATCTTTCATATTTTGTTAGTCTTAAGTACAACTTTTGTCGTGGGTTTGTCACGGCAGATGTCCTTGTGAAAGGACTTAGTTGTGGAGCCATCGGTACGGGTTAGCTTAAAGGGGTTAAACCGGACAAGGGACACAAGGGATTTTATACTAGTTCGGCCCCTTCGATGAAGGTAAAAGCCTACGTCTAGTTGTGATTAGTATTGCTAGGGTTTCGATGACCAGGGAGAGAATCCGCTTTACCTGGCTCTCGAGTTGTTGTCTGTTGTCCCTAAACTGCGGCCGGGTCGTCCCTTTATATACATAGGTTGACGCCGGCCGGTTTACAAAGTCCCGAGGCCGGATCATAAATGTGTCCGGCTCGGTCTCTATTCCTCTAACTTACAATACAAGTTACATGAAAGAGTCGGTTGACATCTACATGCCTTAACTCGCCTTTGGGCCTTGGGCCTTCGTAAAACGCCACCATCCTCATGTCTTCATGGGCTTCTATATTCATGGAGTTAACTCGGCCACTCTTATCTGGTTTACCTCCAGTAGTCATATCCCCAACATTAGGCCCCAGATTGATTTGAACTTGTTCATGTCAATCTTCAATACTTAGAAACATTCTTGCCCTGGCACCTTCGTATAGATCTGGTAAACCACCGTGATGTCATCCTTTAGATCCGTAGTAAACCGTCATGACGTCATCTATCCGTTAAAGCCGAAGATACCCTTCATTAATGAATATCCAACCCTCGAGGAAACATCCTTATTAACTATCCATTTTAAGCTCCTCGATTTATGCACTTGTCGCTTATCGGTTCACCTTATAAATAGGCCCGGCGGGCCATTATCTTTTCCCCCTTCGCCTCCTTCGCTTCTTCTTCCTCATTGTGACACCTCTGCACCCGAGCGCCGCCGCCGTTGCCGAGCTTCGCCTCCGCCTCTCCGTTGGCCGCTGCATCAACCTGGTTGCACTAGAGAGCCACGACGTGCCTCCATTGCTTCAACAGTCGCTGTAAGTCCCTTCCTTTCCTCCTTTGTAGATCTGTCTAGGGTTTTCTTGTTCATCTCAGTTCGCTGAAGTTCATCGGGGATTCGGTGCTGCTCTTCCCTGTTCCTCCTTAGTCCATGGATAAAAAACCTCAAGCTTGATATATTCCGCGTAATAGCTTATCTTCCGCTACCACAACAAACCCTTGTGCGCATAAAAACTGATCTGGACCTTTGCGACCCGCTTCGGGACCAACCCTTTTTAGGTCAAAATATTTTTGCTTTCCTGTCTTATGGTACATCAAAAATTTCCATGCAACCTTGTGAAATCTGTTTTACCTTACTTAGTCATTTTTGCCTCGGATCTGTATTCTCTTTATCACATAGGCGAGTTACCTTTGTAAAAGCAATCTATCACATACCATTAGTCCCCTGGTGAACCGGCAAGCCCTTTATTTCCGTTGTCACACTCTGGTTTAACAGCATACATATACCTTTGTTCCGACATTGCTTTGTTATTCATTATTGTAGTAGCCTCCGGTTTACGAGATTTACATACTTGTATATCTTTATTCCGTTGCACCTCATGCACCATCATGAATGAATTGTAAGCCCGTATTTCTTTTCAGCTTTTCACTTGCAATGGCCAAACAGTTTTATGCGTGTAACTGGGCTCCTTCCCGGATTATCGAGGAGCAGCTCAATGGAATGGTCAGAATTGGTACCTTACCAAAAAAGAATGAGATCGGGTGGCGAGTTCCTGGACCGGAGAATCCTCCCGCCCCTAAGCAGGGTGAGGTAGTGGTATTTGTTGATCACATAGGCCGTGGTTTCAAACCGCCCGGGTCAATGTTTTTCCGGGATGTGCTTGCTAGTTTCCAGCTCCACCCTCAAGATATTAGACCTAACTCAGTATCCAATATATGCAATTTCCAAGTCTTCTGTGAAGTGTACTTACAAGAAGAACCAACTGCTGAGCTGTTCCGGGATTTTTTCCATCTGAATCAGCGCATTGAATTTGTAGACGGACCCAACACTGAACTGTTGGGGAACGTAGTAATTTCAAAAAAATTCCTACACACACGCAAGATCATGGTGATGCATAGCAACGAGAGGGGAGAGTGTTGTCCACGTACCCTCATAGACTGAAAGAGGAAGCTTTAGCACAACGCGGTTGATGTAGTCGTACGTCTTCATGATCCGACCGATCAAGTACCGAACGTACGACACCTCCGAGTTCAGCACACGTTCAACCCGATGAACTTGTAGACACCTGTAGAGCACCTTTACAATCACCCAGTTACGTTGTGCGTTTGGTAGCACACAAAGTGTTCCTCCGGTAAACGGGAGTTGCATAATCTCATAGTCATAGGAACGTGTATAAGTCATGAAGAAAGCAATAGCAACATACTAAACGATCGGATGCTAAGCTACTGGAATGGGTCAAGTCAATCACATCATTCTCCTAGTGTTGTGATCCCGTTAATCAAATGACAACCCATGTCAATGGTTAGGAAACTTAACCATCTTTGATCAACGAGCTAGTCAAGTAGAGGCATACTAGTGACACTCTGTTTGTCTATGTATTCACACATGTATTATGTTTTCGGTTAATACAATTCTAGCATGAATAATAAACATTTATCATGATATAAGGAAATAAATAATAACTTTATTATTGCCTCTAGGGCATATTTCCTTCATGAACTTGGTGGCGTCTCTATTTAAAAAAGAAAAGAGGTTGAATTTCCTCATGCCAAGCTGCACAGTCACCCCAAAGAGTGGAACCAAACTTGGTTCTACTGTAAAGACACTTCCCCTGAAGACGAGAACCCTCTGCCGGGTTATCGTGCCCACCGGCTTTCTAACACTCATCCACTGCCGCAACGTCTAAGTGCCTAGGAACGGGCCTCATATGCCCCTCAACTCGCCAAGCTCCGAGCCTTTATGGCCAACGGCTTATCAGGCGTCGACTTTGTGCGTTGCTGGATATCTTGGAGCATCTTGCTATTAAGTCGCCGCTCCGGTTTAATGTGTGAGTACACTGGTGAAGTAGAAGACCCTCAACGTCACATCAACATTTAGTTAACCGATGAAGAAGTCACTGAGGGTGTCAAGAAGATTTTGAATGAATCGGAGTCTGTCTGCCGCCAAACCGGCTAAAACCCCTTTTACGCAAAAAACAAACCGCCTGCTGTAAGTATTATCTTCCACTTTACACTTGATATCCTTGTATTGTTGAATCTGTGAATATCCCTTGCCCCTCTTTGAAATAGGGTGATGATCCGTTCTGGAAAAGGAAACCTTAGGAGAAAGCAGCAAAGCCTTCCTGCCCTAAAAAAAACCGTCAAGAGAACCTCAAAGCAGAAGGCAGCTGAACGCATCAGCATGGAACTTGATGACGACGCGGATGATCCGGAAGTTGAGGTAGAACTTGATTCACTTGGCTCCCTTTTCATGCATCTCATTAACAATGATACTTATCAGGAGGATGTGGAGGGCAGCCAAGCTGACAATGTAGAGATAATTACCCTTTCCTCCGGTTCAGACTCTATGCCAACACAAAAAATCTGTCAAGCAGTTCGGAAAGTAAGCTTTTCTTATCCTCTTGCTCATTTGGACCCAACATTTATTTTGAAGACACGGCAGCACGAGGCTCGCCGCACCACCTGGCATAGCGGCCAAAAGGTCACGTCCGCCGGTTTACCTGACATTCCGGTTCGAAAGCGCCGATCTGAGGTCTCACCCACTTCTGACAATTCTTATCCCAAGGCAGGTTATTTCCGACAACCACTTAATCCGTCCGATTCAAATTATCAGGTGAAACCCCCCTCATCCTCTGGCGAGTCAACAACGACCCAACTTCCTCCTCTCAAAACTATAGCTGGGTAAGTACTTGAACCCCTTCCTTGAATGTTTCCATACTTTGTATGCTATGCTTTAACTGTTGCATCTTTTTCTGTTTTTTAGAGCCAAAGCCAGACCCAGCAAAAAGGCTCAGGTAGACAATCCGCCCGAAAACCAAGTAGTTCTTGAACCAGAGCAAACAGTTGAACCGGAACAAACTATTGAACCGGAGGGTCCCAATCCTGAAGCTACTTTTGATGAACCACCCCCTCAAGATCACAATATCAATGAACAGCCAGAAGTTGACATTGCTGCGCCTGATGCTGAACTGGCGTATCCAAACCAGGCCGATGACAGGTCTTCTAGTCCGGTGAGAGCTACTAACACTCCATCAACTCCAAAAATGGCTGCCGGAGACAAAGAAGGCGAGGTGACCATTACTGGCATTGGCCACACCTCTCCTGGCCATCCTGTAATCTTGGCCAAACATAGTGCCAACGAAGAGCGTGCTGCCATGGAGAAAGGCAAATGGAGCACTGACTTGTCAAGCTACGCCCATCTCAGCGCTGAAGAACTCCACTCCGGTTTTCTAAACGTCTTCACTCAAACCGTGATTATGAAGCCGGTTTGGTGAACCTGATGAAGGAACGCTATGAGGTATTCACATCCCTTTTCCTTTCCTAGATTCAAAGTATAACCATCATCCCAAGTAGCCCCCAAGGGTCGGCTTATGATTTTAATCGTAAGCCGGGACTTTGTAATCTCTGAATCCTTGCATGCTGATCATCCATATGTCAAGTCATCGTTAGAAACAAAACGATACTTTATCGTTGTATTCATATAGTGTTCATCGGTGTAGCCCCCAAGGGCCGGTTTAGCTTTGCGAGGTAAACCGGGTCTTGAATCAATGCGTCAGCTTTGAACAGATGTACATTAGCCCCCAAGTATTAAGGATAATGCTTGCATTGTACTTGAGACTTGTGAAAAGTATGTTAATGATAGAGCAAATAGGCATTAGCCCCCAAGTACAAAGTGCATAACTTGTTATACGCTTGGTACTTCATGACCTGTTTTGATAATATGTCTCACACTACTAGGAAAAGGGCTATAGATGGAAATGACACTAATGGCGCACCAGACATGTGGTGCGCCATTAGTATATACTAATGGCGCACCATGTGTTGGTGCGCCATTAGTGTCCAAATACTAATGGCGCACCACATCGACGGTGCGCCATTAGTAACAAATTTTTTTTCATTTTTTTTCAAAACTAGTAATGGCGCACCGTGAGAGTGGTGCGCCCTTACTAGTTAAACTAGTAATGGCGCACCACATCCACGGTGCGCCACTAGTAAATTATTTTCAAAAAAAATTTCCAATTTTTTTTCAAAACTAGTAATGGCGCACTGTCCACTGGTGCGCCATTACTAAGTTTTTTTAAAAAAAATCAGAATTTGTTTTATTGTTTTTTCAAAACTAGTAATTGCGCACCGTGGGTGTGGTGCGCCATTACTAGTTTAACTAGTAATGGCGCACCACCCCCATGGTGCGCCATTACTAACTTGGTCCAAAACGTACCGAATGCACCCCCCTGGACCGCCTTTTCAGTTTTAAAAAAAATAAAAGAAAATGATGGAAATGTCAAAAAAATAAAAGAAAATAAGTTTCCTATGTGATATGTGGTCTAGTTGTTGGGAAAATTTACAAATATGAATTTCGACTTTATTTGCAAAATCTCTCTGGAATTTGTAAAATGGGCATAACTTTTGCATACGAACTCGGATTAAAAAGTTTTTTATATGAAAAATCATCTACTCGAAAAGTTACATCCAAATTTAACACCCCGTTAAACATTTTCAAAATCCCCAAAAACCTAATAGAAAAAAGTTACGGGGCTTTTAAGATCCGGAGGGAAAAAAATTCAAAATTTTCAAACTTACTAGTGGCGCACGTATGCTAGGTGCGCCACTAGTAACAGAAAAAAAATTGGTTTCGAAAAAAAATTTGAATTATTTTTCAAAATATGATACGTAATATGACCGGGAAGTTTGAAATATTTTTTCAAAATTTCATCATACTCATGAACATGAACAAAGTCCTAGACATCAGCAAGGTTTAATAGGATTGATATGATAGATATATCAACAAGTGCCTGTGAAGTGAGGTGGTGCTGGGGTTGGATAGAACTATGAAGTTAAGCGTGCTTGGGCTGGAGTAGTGTGAGGATGGGTGACCTTTCGGGAAGTTTGAACACAGAGTGCGATTTGACCTAAGATTAAGCATATTGACTCGAGATTAAGCCATAGTGACCCGACATAAAAAAATTGAAAAAAAATTGAAAAAAAATTATTACTAATGGCGCACTTCTATGTGGTGCACCATTACTAAGTCAGATAGTAATGGTAGTAATGGCGCACCTCTAGGCATACTAATGGCGCACTACTGGTGCGCCATTAGTACCAGATACTAATGGCGCACCACTACTAGTGGCGTGATACTAATGGCGCACCAGTAGTGCGCCATTAGTACGCAAAACTGGTGCGCCATTAGTAGGCGTTTTCCTAGTAGTGTCACCTTTGTAGGCTGAGCTGAATAAGAGGGATGCTCAAACCGCTGATCTTCAAGAGAATGTCAAATCTCAGCAAACAGAGGCTGCCAAAGCCAAAGAAGAGCTGACCAACGCCTTAGCAGCTATGGAGAAGCTGAAAGCAACTTTTGATAAAGAGCGTGCAGACTGGGAAACGGAGAAGGCCGGTTTAACAAAGAAGGCCGAGGACGCCAAAGCAGCCCTGAAGCCAGTGGTTGATGAACTGACAGGCTTAAAGCGGTAGATTGACGCCATGACTTCCGCTGTGTTTGGTAAGTACCTCCTTGTGCAATTTGTCTAAGTTATAAGATCTTATCAATGGCCGGTTTACTGATGCTGAACTATGACAGGGACCTGCATTGCTCATCTGGGCTCTGGCATGCGATGAAACTTAAAGCAGCCTACACCTTAATAGAGAAGCTGTTCTCTAGATCCCAACGTGCCATTTGCACTGCAGCCTATAACAAGCTGGCGCCATCGTTGATAAAGGAAACAATTGAGAAGCTGGCCATGCTACCTGCCCGGATCAATGAACTGAAGAGATCAGCCACAAGATCAGGAGCGCTGACCGCGCTAATCCGGGCCAAGGCATGGATTCCGGATCTTGAACCGGCAAATATCACAAAAGGGTATCCTGGCGTGAAAGAAGATGGCTCAGACTTCAACAATGACGATCTGCGAAGGCTGACAAAGGAGATGCGGCCAATAGCAAGCAAACTGGCGGAGGACACAGATTTATCTCATTTCCAACCGGTTTATGATGCTGACGGAAAGAGACAGCCCACGGTGATCCATGATGTTGAAGATCTTGTGCCTCCAATCCGTAAGCATACTTACGCTCCTGACATTAACCCCTCCAGCCTTATCCATGAAGAGGCTGTGTTTCAAGCTTTAACCGGAATCGATTGGTCGATGGTTGATTTCCAGCGTCTGGGGAGGGATGAAGAGGATGTAACTGCGCAAGATGACCCTCAATCGTCAAGCCATCCCAATGAAGAATCCTAAACCGGCGGCCGGTTTATCAGCTACAGTCTGCCACTTCTTGAAAACAATTATGCAATTTGGGCCGTTTTGAAACGCCTTGTAATAGGATAGCAGAAACACCTTTATTTGCCATGCCACCGAGCATGTTTGGGTTGCTTGATACCTTGAAAACTTGTTCCACTTTTGGGATCTATTTATGCATAGTCCATTATGATTTGTGTTCCTGCATATAAGAACTTGAAAGCGTCCTAGTGGTTTACCACTGGACGGGTCATGATGCCCAAAATATATACATAACTTGGACGAATAACCAAGATTTGTATTAACCAGATAAAATAGATGATATCTGTGACATACCTCGTTGGCTGACCAACTGCTTGTATAGTAATGGTGAAAAAAATACCAATTCGGAGTGTTGATGACTCCTTGCCCTCTTGCCGGTTCACATAAAAACTGCTCTGCGCTATAATAGCCGCTTATGTATAAGACCGGTGACATCTAGTCAAAACCAGACCGGAGCAATGTACTACCAGTTTTTAAAACTGACCATGTACTGACAACTAAGCGTTGAAAGTCATGTCGGTTTGTAATAAACACTGGTTTATCAGAAAATATTCATAAATCCCTTATCATAAAAAACAGCAAAGACAAAAGAAATATGCAAGGCTTTTCATGGGCTGTCAGGCCCTAAATCGAGGCTTTTCATGGGCTGCCAGGCCACTGAGTTAAACCATTTTGCAAAGCCTTTTAAGATGGACCTCAAGCTTTAACCAATCACCATTTTAACTTTGATAAGTTCAGGGTCCATGGGATTGACTTGTCAAACGTTTGATGGGTCATACCAGGTTTACCTAGACGGAGTGGCTTACTTAAAGAGGCAGGATTACTCGGGGTTTTAGATGAATACACCTGGCTTCCAAGCCTGGCTTGATAGCCTATTACAAGGGTGCAAGCTCGTTTGTTCGTTGAGAAGCAAGGAGCCCCCAGGTAATATTTGAGCTGTGCTCACTGGTTACCTATGTTTGAGTTGTGCTTGATGCTATAGACTCTCTTTGGTACCCCATAATATCCTTTTGGCTTGAAGCCTATCAAGAGGTGTAGCTATGGTGTGAAGACAACCAAGCCCCCTAGTGATATCCCTTTTTAGTTTTAAATCGATCAAGAGGTGTACCTATGGTTCGGATACGACCAAGCCCCCTAGTGATTTTCTTTATATCTGTGTGGCCGTATAGGCCAGGTTAATAAAACGCCGCTTTGTCAGTAGAAGCTCCTGTAGGCTCACACATGATGTAAAAGAAAAGAGACCCCGCTTTATTCGAGGCTCCGGTTTATTATATAATATATACATTGTCATAAGTATGTACATAAGAAGAGCATGTGGCTCAAGTATAGTAAGGCCGAAGAAGAGCTATATTCCACGGCCGCTTGGTCTCCTCCTCCGAGTTACGTGAGTCCTTGTGCTCTCGAACATCAATGAGGTAGTATGACCCATTGTGCAGATTTTTGCTGACCACAAAAGGTCCTTCCCAAGGTGGGGATAACTTGTGCATATCAGTCTGATCCTGGATGAGCTGGAGCACCCGATCGCCCTCTTGAAAAGTTCTGGTCTTAACCCGGCGGCTGTGATAACGTCGGAGATCTTGTTGATAAATCGCCGAACGTGCTGCTGCGAGATCACGCTCCTCATCTAACAGGTCCAGTGAGTCCTGATGTGCCTTCTCATTATCAGCTTCAACATAAGCCGCCACACGGGGCGAGTCGTGACGGATGTCACTAGGAAGAACCGCCTCTGCTCCATAAACCATGAAGAAAGGCATGTAACCCGTAGATCTGTTAGGTGTGGTGTTGATGCTCCATAACACAGAAGGTAACTCTCCCCCCCAACAACCCGGTGTCCGCTTTAAAGGAACCATAAGCCGGGGTTTAATACCTCTCAAAATTTCTTGATTTGCCCTCTCTGCTTGTCCATTAGACTGGGAGTGAGCCACTGATGCTACATCAAGCTGGATGTGCTCACGTTGGCAAAATTCCTCCATCTCACCCTTTGACAGATTAGTACCATTATCAGTTATAATGCTGTGTGGGAAACCAAACCGAAATATCACCTTTTTGATGAATTGAACCGACGTGGTTGCATCACACTTACTGACTGGTTCTGCTTCCACCCACTTGGTAAATTTGTCAACTGCCACTAACAGGTGGGTCTTTTTGTCCTTGGATCTTTTAAAGGGTCCAACCATATCGAGCCCCCAAGTTGCAAACGGCCAAGTTATTGGAATCATCCTCAACTCCGGAGCCAGAACATGAGTGCGGCGTGCAAATTTTTGACAATCGTCACACCTTTTGACCAAATCCTCAGCATCAGCATGAACTGTCAACCAATAGAAACCGTGATGAAAAGCCTTAGCCACCAAGGATTTTGAACCGGCGTGGTGACTACAATCTCCTTCATGGATTTCTCGCAAAATCTCACAACCCTCTTGAGGAGATACACAACGCTGAATTGCTCCTGTGACGCTGTAACGATGTAACTCCCCATTGATTATGGTCATTGACTTGGAATGCCGGATTATCTGTCGGGCCAAGGTTTCATCCTCCGGTAACTCGCCCCGGTTCATGTAAGCCAAGTACGGGACTATCCAATCCGGTATAACATGCAAAGCTGCCACCAATTGGGCCTTCGGGTCAGGAATAGCCAACTCCTCCTCTGTGGGTATCTTGACCGACAGATTATGCAGTACATCGAGGAAGACATTAGGTGGCACCGGTTTATGCTGAGAGCCTAGGCAACTTAAAGTGTCCGCCGCTTCATTCTTTCGCCGGTCTATATGGTCAACTTGATAACCCTTGAAATGACCAGCCACTATGTCCACCTCTCGTTGATATGCAGCCATGAGTGGGTCCTTAGAATCCCAAGTACCAGATACTTGTTGAGCCACCAGGTCCGAGTCACCGAAGCACTTAACTCGGCTTAAGTTCATCTCCTTAGCCATCCGAAGACCGTGGAGTAAGGCCTCATACTCATCTGCATTGTTAGTACAAGGGAACATTAAGCGAAGAACATAACAAAACTTGTTACCTCGTGGGGAAGTTAATATGACTCCATCCCCCGAGCCCTCCAATTGCCTGGACCCATCAAAGTGAATAGTCCAATAAGTGTTATCTGGCTTTTCCTCTGGTGCTTGCAACTCTATCCAATCATTGATGAAATCCACGAGTGCTTGAGATTTGATCGCTGTGCGAGGTGTATACTTGAGCCCGTGAGGTCCAAGCTCAATGGCCCACTTTGCAATTCGGCCAGTTGCTTCTCTATTTTGAATGATATCTCCCAGAGGGGCTGAACTGACCACTGTGATAGGATGACCCTGAAAATAATGCTTGAGCTTCCAGCTTGCCATGAACACCCCATATACTAGCTTCTGCCAGTGCGGATACCTCTGCTTTGATTCGATAAGTACCTCACTGATATAATAAACCGGCCATTGAACCGGATACTCCTTTCCAGCCTCCTTGCGCTCCACCACAATAGCCACACTAACAGCCCGGGCATTAGCAGCCGCAAGAACAGGTGGTTCAGCTAACTGCCTCTCCAATTCCTCAAATGCTTTATCAGGCGCATCACTCCAGACAAAGTCATCCGTTTTCTTCAACATTTGATATAAAGGGATAGCCTTTTCTCCTAGACGATTGATAAACCAGATCAAAGCCGCAATCTGACCCGCCAGACGCTGAACGTCATTGATACATGCCGGTTTAGCCAAAGAAGTGATAGCTGTGATCTTCTCCGGATTAGCCTCAATGCCCCTGTTAGACACCAGAAAACCCAAGAGCTTGCCTGCCGGAACACCAAAGACACATTTGTCCAGAGTAAGCATCATCTTATAAACCCAGAGGTTATCAAAGGTTTCTCTCAAGTCATCTATCAATGTTTCCTCCTTCTTGGACTTTACCACAATATCATCCACATATGCGTGAACATTGCGGCCAATCTGCTTATGAAAACAATTCTGAACACATCGTTGATAAGTCGCCTGGGCACTCTTGATCCCAAAGGGCATGGAGACATAGCAGAAGGCTCCAAAGGGAGTTATAAAAGATGTCTTCTCCTGGTCCTTAACTGCCATTTTGATCTGATGATAACCACAATAAGCATACAGAAAACACAAACGGTCACAACCCGCCGTAGCATCAATAATCTGATCAATATGAGGTAGGGCAAAGGGATCTGCTGGGCAAGCCTTGTTCAAATCTGTGTAGTCCACACACATACGCCAAGTGCCGTTTTTCTTAAGAACCAGCACCGGATTAGCCAACCACTCTGGGTGAAAGACCTCCACGATAAACCCTACGGCCAACAGCCGAGCTACCTCCTCACCGATAGCCTTGCGCCTTTCTTCGTTGAAGCGGCGGAGAAACTGTCTGGCCAGTTTAAACTTAGGATCTATATTAAGTGTGTGCTCAGCGAGCTCCCTCGGTACACCTGGCATGTTAGAAGGCTTCCATGCAAAGATGTCCCGGTTCTCATGGATGAACTCGATGAGCGCGCTTTCCTATTTGGGGTCCAAGTTAGCACTGATGTTGAACTGCTTGGATGAATCGCCAGGAACAAAATCAACCATCTTAGTGTCTGTGGCCAATTTAAACTTCAACACCAGATCGTTCTTCGTGGTTGGCTTTTTCAAAGAAGGCATGTCTGCCGGATCAACCTTGTCCTTATAAAACTTCAGCTCTTCCGTGGCACAAACCGACTCAGCGTAAGCCGCATCACCTTCCTCACACTCCAAGGCAATCTTCCTGCTTCCATGTATTGTGATGGTCCCCTTGTGACCTAGCATCTTAAGCTGCAGATAAACATAACACGGCCTCGCCATGAACTTGGCATAAGCCGGTCGCCCAAACAGAGCGTGATACGGACTCTTGATTTTCATCACCTCAAAAGTCAATGTTTCTGACCTTGAATCATGATCATCTCCAAAGGCCACTTCTAGAGCTATCTTGCCCACTGGATATGCAGACTTACCGGGCACCACACCATGAAAGACGGTGTTCGACGGTTTAAGATTCTTATCTGTCAACCCCATATGGCGGAAGGTATCATAGTAGAGAATATTGACACTGCTTCCCCCATCCATGAGCACCTTGGTGAACTTATACCCCCCAGCCTGGGGTGCCACCACTAAGGCCAGATGACCCGGATTATCAACCCGGGGCGGGTGATTCTCTCTACTCCATAAAATGGGTTGCTCAGACCAGGGCAAATACTGAGGCACTGCCAGTTCAACAGAGTTCACGACCCTCCTGTGAAGCTTCTGATCACGTTTACACAAGCTAGTGGTGAAGACATGATACTGCCCACTATTCAACTGCTTCGGATTGCTCTGATAACCCAATTGTTGTTGCTGCTGATTCCCCTGATGGTTATAACCTCCCTGGTTACCCTGGTTCCCTTGATTGCTATGTCCGGTTTGATTGCCTTGAAACACTGAACCGGAGCTACTGCCTCCATAACCCGACCCATCAAAACCACCTCCTAAACCGCCGGGCGGGCCATTGTCGTATTGAAACATATTGGAGTTCTTAAACTCTCGCATGATATAACAATCCTTCCAAAGATGCAAAGCTGGATTTTCCTTCGATCCATGCTTTGGACAAGGTTGATTTAACAGGCGCTCCAGATTGGGGCCTGAACCTCCGCCCCTCTAGGGTTTTTTGCCCTTACGATGTTGAATGTTATCCTGAGCATTGGTGTTAGCCACAAAGTCCAAACTATTGTCTGCCTTGCACTTACCATTGTTCCCATGACCTGCTGAGTTATGCTACTATCCCTTGGTGTTGCCGTTCTTTTTCCCTTTCCCCGGTTTGTCCTCCTCTGAGTCAGGGTCTTTGGTATTATCTGAATCGGCATATTTAACCAAAGCGGCCATAAGCGTTGACATATCATTGAAGTGACGTTTGAGCCTTCCTAACTTCTGTTTTAACGGTAGAAACCGACAATTGCCCTCCAACATTAACACTGATGTATCCGCATTGATGCGATCCGACGAATGCAGAATAGCTGAGACCCGCTTCACCCAATGGGTTGTAGACTCCCCATCCTCTTAAACACAAGCGGCCAGGTCCCCAATCGACATAGGCTGCTTACAAGTATCCTTCAAATTCTGGATAAACTAGTGCTTTAGCTCAGCCCATGATCCGATAGAGTTAGCTGGTGAGCTCTTCAACCAGGTTCGAGCTATCCCCTCCAACATCATGGTGAAGTATTTAGCACACACCGCTTCATCCACGTCCAGCATTTCCATTGCCATCTCGTAACTTTCCACCCATGACTCTGGTTGCAAATCGGCAGTGTAATTGGGCACCTTATGAGGTCCCTTGAAATCCTTGGGCAGCCGCACATTACGCAAAGCGGGGGTAAGACACAGTACCCCTAAAGAACTGAAGACCACCCCGGGTTCTACTGAGGTGGTAGGGCGAACCAGAGTATGCTGAAGAGTGGTGTGCAGAGCTGCTAACTCGGCTTCTCGACGTGCACGACCATGATCCACCACATCCTGCGCATTAACACCACCACCTGCCGGGTTGTGTCCTCACGGCGAGTTACGGTGAAGTGCACTGCTTGATACGGTCGGTTCATCCTCAACATGCCTGCTGTAGCTCCGGGTCGGACGGGGGGTGGAATGAATCCTCTCGCGACTATGTGAATAAGCCTGCTGCTGGTTTAAAGCTGTCTGAAGGAGCTCTCTGGCCCGTCATGTCTCGATCGCCACAGGTGACTCGTCGTTAGTTAGGAGGGCTGCCAATCGTGAAGCGGCGGCCACAATGTTATCCAACGGGTTGGAGTAGTGCCCCGGAGGTGTCGGAACATACTGCGGCACAACGTTGTTCTAATGAGGCGGGTCCATTGCGCGTTGCTGAACCAGCGCTCCTGTCCCCGGCGCTTCCGTCCAGTTTACTACTGGCTGGTGACTGGCTCCAGCTCTTGGCGTGTTGAAGAGGTTTCTTGGCTCATAACCCAGTGGGAGGTGCGATCGGTATCTCCTTCTCATGACCTAATCTGAGGCATTCTGATCCATCCTAAGCCGGTAGGCTTGAGCTTCCAACTCGGCCCGTCCTGTAGCCATCCTGGTGTTCTCTGCTGCCAGGTCCGCTTTAGCCTGAGTTATCTGATCCTTCACCTTTGCAATCTCCGCATTGTGCTGATCTCGAGCTGTGGCGTCCACTTCTGCTGCCATCAACGTTGCCAAAGCGTCGAACAAATCAGACAATATTTGAGCCGGAGGCGGCGCAGAGCCCCCTGCTCCCGCTGGAGTTGCTTTTGCTGAACCGAAGAGCATCGCCGCAGCGGTGGAAGAGTGTTGTGCTGGCTGTGTTTCGGCCATGAAGACCGTGACCCGGTTTGGAAGATCGAGGAGGTTCGGAATACTGTTGCCATCGGACCCTCTGCTAATCCGGCCATCCTGCAACTGATACAGTGATTCGGTTTCTCCGGTTGAAGACTCGTCATCGGAATGGATAAGGGTTTCTCCATCAGATGCTGGCCCATCCTCATACTCCGTCCCATGGATGACACCTACAAAAACATGCCTTGCTGCGGGTTGAACCAGGGCAGGGCTTGCATGCTGAGCCGTCTCGATAATGTCGGTGCAGGTGTTCGGCTTAGGGCCTGGTTCGCCAATTTTTCCGATGAAGACGTGAATTCCTCCAAAGGGGACCCGGTACCCGTATTCGATCGAACCGGCCTCGGGACCCCACCCCGCGTCGTCGATGTAGAGCTTGCCGCGACGACTCTTCGTCATCCGGCTCACAGAGTATCCCTTGAGTCCTTCAAAGCTGCCCTTCAAGAACTCGAAACCATCGTGCGATAGCCCCACGGTGGGTGCCAACTGTCGTGGGTTTGTCATGGCAGATGTCCTTGTGAAAGGACTTAGTCGTGGAGCCATCACTATGGGTTAGCTTAAAGGGGTTAAACCGGACAAGGGACACGAGGGATTTTATACTAGTTCGGCCCCTTCGATGAAGGTAAAAGCCTATGTCTAGTTGTGATTGGTATTGCTAGGGTTTCGATGACCAGGGAGCGAATCCGCTTTGCCTGGCTCTCGAGTTGTTGTCTGTTGTCCCTAAACTGCGGTCGGGTCGTCCCTTTATATACATAGGTTGACACCCGCCGGCTTACAAAGTCCCGAGGCCGGATCATAAACGTGTCCGGCTCGGTCTCTATTCCTCTAACTTACAATACAAGTTACATGAAAGAGTCGGTTTACATCTGCAGGCTTAACTCGCCTTTGGGCCATGGGCCTTCGTAAAACACCACCATCCTCATGTCTTCATGGGCTTCTATATTCATGGAGTTAACCTGGCCACTCTTATCCGGTTTAACTCCAGTAGTCATATCCCCAACAGCTTTGGTTATAAACCCGGGTTATATGTTGGGCCTTATGACCCGTACGACGGTAAACCGCCAGGACACTTTACACTTGTTTTATGCAGAAACAGGTTGAATAAAACTGCTAAAAATCATAAGCAGACATAGCATAATCATGGAGGATTAACAGTGTCATGCAAAACGAATATGCACGATGGCATAGCAGACCAGGTGTTTAAACTAGCCTATTACAAGGCGTTCTGTTGCCCAAAAGGATAATTGTTTTCAACAAGTGTTGCAGTATGCAGAAGGCTAAACCGGCCTCCGGATCATGATTCTTCGCCGGGCTGACTTGACGGTTGTGGATCATCCTGTGCCGGTTCATCCTCCTTCTCTCCACCCAGCGGCTGGAAGTCAATGGTTGCCCGGTCGATTCCAGTTAGGGCCTTGAATACAGCTTCGTCGCTTATAAGTGTGGAGGGATCAACATCAGGGGCGTAGGTATGCTTACGGATAGGCGGGATAAGATTTTCCACATCATGAGTTGGCGCATTAACCCGTTTGTTGTTGGCATCATAAATCGACTGGTAATGAGAAAGATCCATCTCTTCAGCCAATTTGCTCGCTAATGGGCGCATTTCCTTCGTCAAAGCTCGGAGATCATCATTGTCAAAATTTGACCCGTCCTCCTTTATGCTCAGATAGCCGCATCCTATATCAGTCGGGTCAAGATCTGGTATCCATGCTTTAGCCTGGATTAGCGCAGTTAGAGCACCTGCCCTTGCAGCTGATTTTTTAACTCCTCAAACCAGGCAGGCAGCATTGACAGCTTCTCTAATGTTTCCTTGATCAAAGTTGGGGGCAGTTTGTTATGAGAGGTAGTACAAATGATCCGTTGCGCGCCGGTATATAATTGCTCTATAAGAGTATAGGCAGCCTTCAATTTCTTCTGCATATCAGAGCCTAGATGGGTAATGCGAGATCCTGCATCATTAAGCACACCGATAAACCGGCAGTTCATAGGATAATACATGTTAACAGCTTATACTAAGGGTACTTACCAAACACAGCAGGGGTCATGGCATTTATTTGCCGCTTCAAACCAGTCAGCTCTTCTACCACCGGATTAAGGGTTGCTTCTGCATCCTCAGCCCTCTTTTGTAGTGTGGCTTTTTCTATGTCCCTGTCTGCCCGTTCCTTCTTGAAGTTTTCCTTCAATTTCTTCATGGCTACTGATGACCCACAAGTATAGGGGATGTATCGTAGTCCTTTCCATAAGTAAGAGTGTCGAACCCAACAAGGAGCAGAAGGAAATGATAAGCGGTTTCCAGCAAGGTATTCTCTGCAAGTACTGAAATAAGTGGTAACAGATAGTTTTGTGATAGGATAATTTGTAACGACCAAGTAACAAAAGTAAAGAAAGTGCAGCAAGGTGGCCCAATCCTTTTGTAGCAAAGGACAAGCCTGGACAAACTCTTATATGATGTAAAGCGCTCCTGAGGACACATGGGAATATCGTCAAGCTAGGTTTCATCACGTTCATATGATTCGCGTTGGGTACTTTGATAATTTGGTATGTGGGTGGACCGGTGCTTGGGTGCTGCCCTTACTTGGACAAGCATCCCACTTATGATTAACCTCTATTGCAAGCATTCGCAACCACAACAAAAGTATTAAGGTAAACCTAACCATAGCATGAAACATATGGATCCAAATCAGCCCCTTACGAAGCAACGCATAAACTAGGGTTTAAGCTTCTGTCACTCTAGCAACCCATCATCTACTTATTACTTCCCAATGCCTTCCTCTAGGCCCAAATAATGGTGAAGTGTCATGTAGTCGACATTCACATAACACCACTAGAGGAGAGGCAACATACATCTCATCAAAATATCGAACGAATACCAAATTCACATGACTACTAATAGCAAGACTTCTCCCATGTCCTCAGGAACAAAAGTAACTACTCACAAAGCATAAACATGTTCATAATTAGAGGGGTATTAATATGCATATATGATCTGAACATATGATCTTCCACCAATTAAACCAACTAGCATCAACTACAAGGAGTAATTAACACTACTAGCAACCTACTAGCACCAATCCCGGACTTGGAGACAAGAATTGGATACAAGAGATGAACTAGGGTTTTGAGATGAGATGGTGTTGATGAAGATGTTGATGGACATTGCCCTCTCCCGATGAGAGGAGCGTTGGTGATGACGATGGCGATGATTTCCCCCTCCGGGAGGGAAGTTTCCCCGGCAGAACAGCTCCACCAGAGCCTTAGATTGGTTCCGCCAAGGTTCCGCCTTGTGGTGTTGGAGTTTCGTCTGAGAAGATGGCTTATGATTTTTCCCATCGAAAGACTCCATATAGCAGAAGATGTCCACCAGAGGGCCACCAGGGGGGCCACGAGGTAGGGGGGCGCGCCCAGGAGGGTAGGGCGCGCCCCCACCCTCATGGGCAGGGTGTGGCCCCCCTGGTGAAGTTCTTGCTCTCAGTATTTTTTATATATTTGGAAAACATCTTCCGTGAAGTTTCAGAACTTTTGGAGCTGTGCAGAATAGGTCTCTAATATTTGCTCCTTTTCCAACCCAGAATCCCAGCTGCCGTCATTCTCCCTCTTTATGTAAACCTTGTAAAATAAGAGAGAATAGGCATAAGTATTGTGACGTAATGTGTGATAACAGCCCATAATGCAATAAATATTGATTTAAAAGCATGATGCAAAATGGACGTATCAACTCCCCCAAGCTTAGCCTCGCTTGTCCTCAAGCGAAAAGCCGAAATCAAAAAATATGTCCACATGTTTAGAGATAGAGGTGTCGATGAAAATAAAATACGGACATGAGGGCATCATGATCATTCTTAGAACAACAACTCATATAATTCTTTGTCATATAATCTCTAATCCTAGAGTAATAATTCAATCACAATATCAAGTATGAATCGTAAACTTCATTGAAAACTAACAAACTACAATCTCAGTCATTGAAGCAATTGCAATTTATCATAACATAGGAAAGAGTCAATGTATAAAAGCTTTTCAGCAAGTCCACATACTCAACTATCATATAGTCTTTCACAATTGCTGATACTCATGCGATACTTATGGGTATGGAGTTTTAATCGGACATAGAGAAAGATAGGGGCTTATAGTTTTGCCTCCCAACGTTTAACCTCAAGGGTAATGTCAACAGTAATAGTTCATGAAAACTCACATCCAGTTAGCCATATATACCAGGATCTTTCCAACATATTGTGCTTGCCAAAGGATAAAGTGTAAAAAGGAAGGGTGAAAATCACCATGACTCTTATGCAATGTAGGAGATAAAAGTAAAAGATAGGCCCTTCGCAGAGGGAAGCAGAGGTTGTCATGCTCTTTTATGGTTGGATGCACAAAATCTTAATGCGAAAGAACGTCACTTTATATTGCCACTTGTGATATGGACCTTTATTATGCAGTCTGTCGCTTTTATTACTTCCATATCACATGCTCGTATAAAGCTTATTTCCTCCACACCAATCAATCATACATATTCATAGAGCAATTTTTATTGCTTGCACCGATGACAACTTACTTGATGGATCTTACTCAATCTATAGGTAGATATGGTGGACTCTTATGGCAAGACTGGTTTAAGGGTATTTGGAAGCACAAGTAGTATCTCTACTTGGTGTAATGAATTTGGCTAGCATGAGGGGGAAAGGCAAGCTCCTCATGTTGGAAGATCCAAGAGAATATAATTTATCTCAGATGTAAGAAAACATAACCCATTACGTTGTCTTCCTTGTCCAGTGTCAACTTTTTAGCATGTCATATTTTAATGAGTGCTCACAATCATAAAAGATGTCCAAGATAGTATATTTATATGTGAAGACCTCTCTTTCTTTATTATTTCCTATTAATTGCAACGATGACCAAAACTGTGTTTGTCAACTCTCAACAACTTTTATTCATCATACTCTTTCTATGTGAGCTCATTACTCTCCATAAGACTCACATGGTCTCTTTGTTTCTTTTATTTCTTTCTCTTTTCTTTTATTCACTTAGGATCATGGCAAAATAATCAAGCCCTTGACTCAACACTAATATTTATTATATAGATCATGGAATCGATTACATAGAAGGATAATAAAGCAAAACTCACAACTAGAACACACTAAGAACTTTTATTCTACTAGATCAAGATATTACCAAAAGGATCAAACTAAGAAAAACGGTAAAGATAAAAGTGATGGTGATACGATACCGGGGCACTCCCCCAAGCTTGGCAGTTGCCAAGTGGAGTTCCCATACCCATGTGATTATGTCTCCTTTGTTGGTGAAGAAGGTGGGGATGTCGATGATGTATAGTCGCACATTGAGCGTAGGAGGTCTTCTAACTTGCGGATAATGCCCTTGAGTGCGATGATATGCTCCTTCAACAAAATATTTTCACGTGTGAGATACTTATTTTGTATACGAGCTAACTCAATCATCTTGAAAGCTTCGATTTCTGTTGGGGTAAGAAGATTGTGATCCAGTTGAAGGGTGTTTTCTGTTGCCGGAACTTGGTCCTCCATGGCCTTCTTGATCCCTTCATCCTTGTTGATCTCCATGGGTTCTTCTCTCTTCAGCTCTATCTTCATTAGCCAAGCATCGTTGCCCTCATGGTTGGAGGAGGAGGGAGATGACATAGTGCATGGCCTTGACAACCCTGACAGAAAACAGCTCGAAACAAAGACAGGAGATTTTTGCGTGATATGGGAGTCAAAACCCCCGGGAGATTATATAATGAATTTTTACCGACCAAATTAGGTGTCGTGTACGAAAACGGAGTCCGGAGAGCACACGAGGTGCCCACAAGGTAGGGGGCGCGCCCAGTAGGGTAGGGCGCGCCCTCCACCCTCGTGGAGCCCTCGTGTCCTTCCCGGACCGCTTCTTATTTTTCTATTTTTCTAAATATTCCAAAACGGAGAAATATTGCCTTAAAAACTGTTTTGGAGTCGGTTTACTTACCGTACCACATACCTATTCCTTTTCGAAGTCTGAAATGTTCTGAAAAGTGTGCCTTATGTATTCCTCCGGGGTTACGGTTTCAATAACATTGGTTTCAACATTTATGGGATTACCTGAGATATAATGTTTGATTCTTTGACCGTTCACCACCTTCGGATTTGTGCCTTCGAAGTTGTTGATTTTTATGGCACCGAAACGGTAGACCTCTTCGATAACGTAGGGACCTTCCCATTTAGAGAGAAGTTTTCCTGCAAAAAAATCTTAAACGAGAGTTGTATAGAAATACATAATCACCTACATTAAACTCACGCTTTTGTATCCTTTTGTCATGCCATCTTTTAACTTTTTCTTTAAACAACTTGGAATTTTCGTAGGCTTGGGTTCTCCATTCATCAAGTGAGCTAATATCAAATAACCTCTTCTCACCGGCAAGTTTAAAATCATAATTAAGTTCTTTAATAGCCCAATAAGCCTTGTGTTCTAATTCGAGAGGTAAGTGACATGCTTTTCCATAGACCATTTTATACGGAGACATACCCATAGGATTTTTATATGCAGTTCTATAGGCCCATAATGCATCATCAAGTTTCTTGGACCAATTCTTTCTAGACATATTAACAGTCTTTTGCAAAATTAATTTGAGTTCTTTATTACTCAATTCTACTTGACCACTAGACCGAGGGTGATAAGGAGATGCGATTCTATGATTAACATCATATTTAGCAAGCATTTTACGGAAAGCACCATGAATAAAATGTGAACCACCATCAGTCATTAAATGTCTAGGGACTCCAAATCTTGGAAAAATAACTTCTTTAAGCATTTTAATAGAAGTGTTACGATCAAGACTACTAGTTGGAATAGCTTCTACCCACTTAGTAACGTAATCAATAGCAACTAAAATATGTGTATAACCATTAGAGGAAGGAAAAGGTCCCATATAGTCAAAGCCCCAAACATCAAATGGTTCAATAACAAGTGAATAGTTCATAGGCATTTCTTGACGTCTACTAATATTACCAAATTCTTTGACATTCATCACAAGATAAGACAAACTTACGAGCATCCTTGAAGAGAGTAGGCCAATAAAAACCAGATTGCAGTACCTTATGTGCAGTTCTATCTCCAGCATGGTGTCCTCCATAGGCTTCGGAGTGACACTTGCGTAGGATCTGTTCCTGTTCATGCTCAGGTACACAACGTCTAATAACACCATCCACTCCTTCCTTATAAAGATGTGGGTCATCCCAAAAGTAATGCCTCAAATCATAGAAGAACTTTTTCTTTTGCTGGTATGTGAAACTAGGTGGTATAAACTTAGCAACAATGTAATTAGCATAATCAACATACCATGGAGCAGTATGAGAAGCATTTATGACATTTAATTGCTCATCAGGAAAGCTATCATCAATAGGTAGTGGGTCATCAAGCACATTTTCTAACCTAGACAAGTTGTCTGCAACGGGGTTCTCAACTCCTTTTCTATCAACAATATGCAAATCAAATTCTTGTAGCAAGAGAACCCATCTAATAAGTCTAGGTTTAGCATCTTTCTTTTCCATGAGATATTTAATAGCAGCATGATCAGTGTGAATAGTTACTTTAGAATCAACAATATAAGGTCTAAACTTATCACAAGCAAATACAACTGCTAGGAATTCTTTTTCAGTGGTAGCATAATTTCTTTGAGCATTGTCTAGAGTTTTACTAGCATATTGAAATTTAGTTTCTTATCAACTCTTTGTCCTAGAACAATACCTACAGCATAATCACTAGCATCACACATAATTTCAAAGGGTAAATTCCAATCAGGTGGCTGAACAATAGGTGCAGAGATCAATGCTTTCTTAAGTATTTCAAATGCTTCTACACAATCATCATCAAAGACGAACGATATATCCTTTTGTAATAAATTAGTCAGAGGCCGAGAGATTTTCGAGAAGTCCTTAATGAACCTCCTATAAAAACTGACATGACCAAGGAAACTTGTACCTTTGATATCCTTGGGATATGGCATTTTTTCAATAGCATCAATCTTGGCTTTATCAACTTCAATACCTCTTTCAGAAACTTTATGACCCAAGACAATACCTTCATTAACCATAAAGTGGCACTTTTCCCAATTCAAGACAAGATTAGTGTGACGCCCCGAGACCGATGCTCGAGAAGACTTCCATATGTTCCGGGTTTCTCCATGTGTTTCATTTGTGCCTGCCCTTTTATTTTTGCATTGCATCATGTCATCATGCCATCATCTCATAAATCTTTTGCAACTCAACTAAATAAATTGCATGGATCTTCGGTCCATTTAAACCGAGGGAATTCACATGGTGATTCTCTTTATAACATATCCTCCCGATATTAGGGAGCTATTTTAAATATTCCATTCTTTTGGAGTTAACCATAACACACGTGTAAAAATAATCCTCATGCCTATTCCACTTCGAGTTTGACCTTCAAATCTTGTCCACAATTCTGTGTCTCTTTTATCGAGGCTCCTCTAAAAAAAGGGAACATTTTTGGACCTTCCAAACCTCCACTTCCTATTCACCCATTTGAATTTAATTCAAATGTGTTTGAATCTAAATCTTGCATCCATGCCCACTCCTATTTCTTGGATTAAACTCATTTTTCTGAGTTTGAGAATATTAACCCCGTGCCTAATTATTTCTCCTACCATCTTCTTTTCTCTCTTTTCTTTCTTTCTTGTTTTTATTCTCTGTAATGGAAAGGAGGGAAGAGGGAGATCTTTTTTTCTTTTCTTTCGTTGAATCCAGCCGGCCTGGTCCCTAGGCCCAACTCCTGCGGCCGGCCCAACCTTCTCCCATCCCCGCAATCCCACCTACCCCCGCTCTAAACCTAGCGCATCTCTCCTGTCTCCCTCGACCCTTTTCCTCTGCCGCCGCCTCCTATCGATCCCCACAGCGCCCCCGCAGCCAGCGCTAGGAGCCCGCGTCCCGACCCCCTCGCTCTTCCTCCCCTCGTATCCCTCTCCTCTCTTCCACCTCGAGCTAGGGGAGGAGCCCCCGCGCCCAATCCCCTCCAGCGCCGCCGGCGACGACCGAGCCTCCCCCGGCGCGCCCCTGCTTCTCCTTCGCCTCCCCATCACCATGGCCTGACGCCCGAGCGTCTCCTACCGCGAGCTTCACCAGGAGCGCCGCCACCAGTTCTCCGCCTCGCCTGGAGCTCCAAGTCCGCCGGCCACAGGTGCCGCTGCCGGCTGGCGCCCCGTCACCATGCGGTCCTCCTCCACCTCCGTCCCATGGCGCTGCAGCCCCCGTCGTTTTCCTGCCTCTCTATTGCGCCAGGGACTCGAGCCTTCCACCGCGCGTCGCCGCCGTGCTGCCTTCCCCACCATCGGCTGCTACCTCGCTGGAGCTCCTCCGACCTCCCCGTCCTCTGCTTCGTCTCCTCGCGCCCCTGCCTTCTACGCCCACGCCGTCCTCCACCAGCAGCGTCGCCACCCTCGCCGGACCTCGTACCTCGGCCCGCAGCCATGGCCTCAAGTTCGTCAAGCCACTGCTCCGCCTCTGCCTCGTTCGAGCGGAGAGGAGGACGCGCCTCTGCTCGCCCGCTATGACCAGTCGCATGAACCGCAACTCTTTGTACCGGCCTCCGAACCGCAAGACAAGAACACCCACCGACCTGAGCGTCCCCTGGACACGTCAAGGTCGACTCCATCGCAAAGAACGACTACATATTTGACCCTGGATATGGGATTGCAAAACGTCAAGTACCCTTCAGTTCGGCAAGACCGGCAAGTTCGACTGCAACACTGTAATATCAAGTACACGACGAACCTCGAAGACTTTGGACGTGCAAAGTTCCTCTTCAAATATGAACGACTACATCTGATGTGGAATTCGTCAAGTACCCTGGAGGCCACATTGACGTCAAGTACCTCTACCGCCGCCCGAACTTTTACAGAACGTGTACCACAACCATCGCTGAAGACCCGTGAACAACTACTTCCCCCTCGACACGTGTACCCCTACCGCCGAACTCGATCCATTTCGATAATGCACGCGTCAAAGGTATAACCCCGAGACAACCACCCGTGGACCGTATGCATGAGTTGTATGAGGATTATTATTATATTTCCTTGTTCATGATAAATGTCTTTTATTCATGCTATGATTGTGTTATCCGGAAATCGTAATACATGTGTGAATACATAGACACCAACATGTCCCTAGTAAGCCTCTAGTTGACTAGCTCGTTGATCAACAGATAGTCATGGTTTCCTGACTATGGACATTGGATGTCATTGATAACGAGATCTCATCATTAGGAGAATGATGTGATGGACAAGACCCAATCCTAAACATATCACAAGATCGTATAGTTCGTTTGCTAGAGTTTTTCCAATGTCAAGTATCTTTTCCTTAAACCATGAGATCGTGTAACTCCCGGATACCGTAGGAGTGCTTTGGGTGTACCAAACGTCACAACGTAACTGGGTGACTATAAAGGTATACTACGGGTATCTCCGAAAGTGTCTGTTGGGTTGACACGGATCAAGACTGGGATTTGTCACTCCATATGACGGAGAGGTATCTCTGGGCCCACTCGGTAATGCATCATCATAATGAGCTCAAAGTGACCAAGTGTCTGGTCACGGGATCATGCATTATGGTACGAGTAAAGTGACTTGCCGGTAACGAGACTGAACAAGGTATTGGGATACCGACGATCGAGTCTCGGGCAAGTAACGTACCGATTGACAAAGGGAATTGTATACAGATTGATTGAATCCTCGACATCGTGATTCATCCGATGAGATCATCGTGGAGCGTGTGGGAGCCAACATGGGTATCCAGATCCCGCTGTTGGTTATTGACCGGAGAGGTTTCTCCGTCATGTTTGCATGTCTCCCGAACCCGTAGGGTCTACACACTTAAGGTTCGCTGACGCTAGGGTTGTAAAGATATTAGCATACGGTAACCCGAAAGTTGTTCGGAGTCCCGGATGAGATCCCGGACGTCATGAGGAGTTCCAGAATGGTCCGGAGGTAAAGATTTATATATAGGAAGTCCAGTTTCGGCCATCGGGAAGGTTTCGGAGGTCACCGGTATTGTACTGGGACCACCGGAAGGGTCCCGGGGGTCCACCGGGTGGGGCCACCTATCCCGGAGGGCCCCATGGGCTGAAGTGGGAGGGGAACCAGCCCCTAGTGGGCTGGTGCGCCCCCCCTTGGGCCTCCCCTGCGCCTAGGGTTAGAAACCCTGGGGGTGGGGCGCCACCCTTGCCTTGGGGGGCAAGGCAACCCCTTGGCCGCCGCCCCCCCTAGGAGATTGGATCTCCTAGGGCCGGCGCCCCCCTAGGCACCCTATATATAGTGGGGGGGATGGAGGGCTGCGCACCCAAGCCCCTGGCCTCTCCCTCTCCCTCCCGTGACACTCCTCCGTCTCCCTGCGCTTGGCGAAGCCCTGCTGAGATCACCGCTGCTTCCACCACCACGCCGTCGTGCTGCTGGATCTTCATCAACCTCTCCTTTCCCCTTGCTGGATCAACTTGGAGGAGACGTCTTCCCAACCGTACGTGTGTTGAACGCGGAGGTGCCGTCCGTTCGGCACTTGGTCATCGGTAATTTGGATCACGGCGAGTACGACTCCATCATCCCTGTTCTCTTGAACGCTTCCGCTCGCGATCTACAAGGGTATGTAGATGCACTCCCCTCTCGTTGCTAGATGACTCCATAGATAGATCTTGGTGAAACGTAGAGAAAATTTTTGTTTTCTGCAACGTTCTCCAACAACCTACGCATCAAAACCACAACGATAGTTTGTCAAGTTGGTGTTGTTTTAACCTTCGCAAGGACCGGGCGTAGCCACACTCGGTTCAACTAAAGTTGGAGAAACTGACACCCGCCAGCCACTTGTGTGCAAAGCACGTCGGTAGAACCAGTCTCGCGTAAGCGTACGCGTAATGTCGGTCCGGGCCGCTTCATCCAACAATACTGCCGAACCAAAGTATGACATGCTGGTAAGCAGTATGACTTATATCGCCCACAACTCACTTGTGTTCTACTCGTGCATATGACATCAACACATAAAACCAGGCTCTGATACCACTGTTGGGGAACGTAGTAATTTCAAAAAAATTCCTACGCACACGCAAGATCATGGTGATGCATAGCAACGAGAGGGGAGAGTGTAGTCTAAGTACCCTCGTAGACCAACAGCGGAAGCGTTATGACAACGCGGTTGATGTAGTCGTACGTCTTCACGGCCCGACCGATCAAGCACCGAAACTATGGCACCTCCGAGTTCTAGCACACGTTCAGCTCGATGACGATCCCCGGACTCCGATCCAGCAAAGTGTCGGGGAAGAGTTCCGTCAGCACGACGGCGTGGTGACGATCTTGATGTTCTACCATCGCAGGACTTCGCCTAAGCACCGCTACAATATTATCGAGGATTATGGTGGAGGGGGGCACCGCACACGGCTAAGAGAACGATCACGAAGATCAACTTGTGTGTCCATGGGGTGCCCCCTGCCCCCGTATATAAAGGAGTAAGGGGGGAGGAGGCCGGCCCTAGGAGGGGCGCGCCAGGGGAGTAGGATTCCTACTCCTAGTTGGAGTAGGTTTCCTCCTTTCCTAGTCCAACTAGGAGAAGGGGGAAAGGGGGGAAGAGGGGAAGGAAGGGAGAGAGGGGCCACGCCCCAAACCCCTTATCCAATTCGGACTGGGCTTGGGAGGGGCGTGCGCCACCTCCTGGTCCTTCCCACTAAGGCCCATTGCTTCTTCCTCGTATTCCCGTAACTCTTCGGTACTCCGAAAAATACCCGAACCACTCGGAACCTTTCCGATGTCCGAATATAGTTGTCCAATATATCGATCTTTACGTCTCGACCATTTCGAGACTCCTCGTCATGTCCCCGATCTCATCCGGGACTCCGAACTCTTTCGGTACATCAAAACATATAAACTCATAATGAAACTGTCATCGAAACCTTAAGCGGACCCTGCGGGTTCGAGAACAATGTAGACATGACCGAGACACGTCTCCGGTCAATAACCAATAGCGGAACCTGGATGCTCATATTGGCTCCCACATATTCTACGAAGATCTTTATCGGTCAGACCGCATAACAACATATGTTGTTCCCTTTGTCATCGGTATGTTACTTGCCCGAGATTCGATCGTCGGTATCTCAATACCTAGTTCAATCTCGTTATCGGCAAGTCTCTTTACTCGTTCCGTAACACATCATCCCGCAACTGACTCATTAGTTGCAATGCTTGCAAGGCTTATAGTGATGTGCATTACCGAGTGGGCCCAGAGATACCTCTCCGACAATCGGAGTGACAAATCCTAATCTCGAAATACGCCAACCCAACAAGTACCTTCAGAGACACCTGTAGAGCACCTTTATAATCACCCAATTATGTTGTGGCGTTTGGTGGCACACAAAGTGTTCCTCCGGTAAACGGGAGTTGCATAATCTCATAGTCATAGGAACATGTATAAGTCATGAAGAAAGCAATAGCAACAAACTAAACGATCAAGTGCTAAGCTAACGTAATGGGTCAAGTCAATCACATCATTCTCCTAATGATGTGATCCCGTTAATCAAATAACAACTCTTTGTCTATGGTTAGGAAACATAACCATCTTTGATTAACGAGCTAGTCAAGTAGAGGCATACTAGTGACACTCTGTTTGTCTATGTATTCATACATGTATTATGTTTCCGGTTAATACAATTCTAGCATGAATAATAAACATTTATCATGAAATAAGGAAATAAATAATAACTTTATTATTGCCTCTAGGGCATATTTCCTTCAGGAATATCCTTCGTTAACCGTGAGAGCTTGTGACGGGCTAAGTTGGGACACCCCTGCAGGGTTTTGAACTTTCGAAAGCCGTGCCCGCGGTTATGGGCAGATGGGAATTTGTTAATATCTGGTTGTAGAAAACTTGACACTTAACTTAATTAAAATGCATCAACCGCGTGTGTAGCCATGATGGTCTCTTTCCGGTAGAGTCCGAGAAGTGAACACGGTTCTTGTGTTATGCTTGAACGTAAGTAGCTCTCATGATCACTTCTTGATCACTTCTAGTTCACGACCGAGCTTTGCTTCTCTTCTCGCTCTCATTTGCATAAGTTAGCCACCATATATGCTAGTGCTTGTTGCAGCTCCACTTCACTACCTTTTCCCTACCCATAAGCTTAAATAGTCTTGATCTCGCGGGTGTGAGATTGCTGAGTCCCCGTGACTCACAGATTCCTTCAAACAGTTGCATGTGCTGATGACAACCGTGCAGGTGACGCAACTGAGCTCAAGTGGGAGCTTGATGAAGTTCGTGTTCGTTGTGTTGTTTCATTTCTAGTTGTTCAGTAGTGGAGCCCAGTCGGGGCGATCGAGGATCTTTTGCATTAGGGGTTGTCTTTCTTTATTTGGTCCCGTAGTCGGACCTTGATTGTATCTGGATGATGTAATGCTATATTCATGTATGAAGTGGCGATTGTAAGCCAACTCTTTATCCCTTTCATATTCAGTACATGGGATGTGTAAAGATTACCCCTCTTGCGACATGCCTACTATGCGGTTATGCCTCTAAGTCGTGCTCCGACACGTGGGAGATATAGCCGCATCATGGGTGTTACAATTAGTTTCTTCACATATCTGCAAAACTCGATCAAGGTTGCTCAAGCAATCATCAAAAGAAGATCCATAGACGGAAAAGTCATCCATGAAAACCTCACAAATCTTTTCACAAAAGTCAGAGAATATAGCCATCATGCATCTTTGAAAGGTAGCAGGTGCATTACATAAACCAAAAGGCATACGTCTATAAGCAAAAATACCAAAAGGGCATGTAAAAGTAGTCTTTGATTGATCTTTGGCTGACACAGGTATTTGAGAGAAACCAGAATAACCATCTAGAAAGCAAAAATGTGTATGTTTGGATAGTCCATTTGATCGATAAAAGGTAAGGGGTAATGATCTTTTTTAGTAGCCTTATTTAATTTGTGGAAATCAATTACCATCCTATAACCTGTGATAATTCTTTGAGGAATCAATTCATCTTTATCATTAGGAACAACAATAATACCTCCCTTCTTAGGGACACAATGGACAGGGCTTACCCACTGACTATCAGCAACGGGATAAATTATACCTGCCTCAAGGAGCTTTAGTATCTCCTTTCTTACCACTTCTTTCATTTTAGGATTCGGCCGGCGTTGATGATCACGAACTGGTTTAGCATCTTCTTCCAAATTAATTTTATGTTGACCTAGAGTGGGACTAATTCCCTTAAGATCATCAAGAGTATACCCAATAGCAGCGCGGTGCTTCTTCAGAGTTTTCAATAATCTCTCTTCCTCATGCTCTGAAAGGTTAGCACTAATAATAACATGATATATCTTTTTCTCATCAAGATACGCATATTTAAGAGTATCAGGTAATGATTTAAGCTCAAACACAGGATCACCCTTGGGTGGAGGAGGATCCCCTAGGATTTCAACAGGTAAATTGTTTTTTAGAATAGGTTCCTGTTTAAAGAATACTTCATCTAATTCCCTTCTTTCATTCATAAACATGTCATTTTCATGGTCTAGCAAATATTGTTCTAAAGGATCACTAGGAGGTACGGCAATAGAAGCAAGACCAATAATTTCATCCTTACTAGGTAATTCTTCTTCGCGGTGTTGTCTACTAAATTTATAAAAATTAAATTCATGAGTTATATCATCTAAACCGATAGTAACAACATCTCTTTTGCAATCTATGGTAGCATTAACAGTGTTCAAGAAGGGTCTACCAAAAATAATGGGACAAAAGCTATCTTGTGGGGAACCAAGAACAAGAAAATCAGCAGGATATTTAGTTTTCCCACACAAGACTTCAACATCTCTAACAATTCCCATCGGTGAAATAGTATCTCTATTGGCAAGTTTAATTGTAACATCAATTTCTTCTAACTCAATAGGTGCAATATCATGCCTAATTTCTCTATAAAGGCTAATAGGTATTGCACTAGCACTAGCACCCATATCACATAATCCATGGTAACAATGATCTCCTATTTTAACAGAAATAACGGGCATGCCTACCACAGGTCTAGGTCTATCTTTATCACGGGGTTTAGCAATTCTAGCAGTTTCATCACAGAAATAAATAACATGCCCATCAATATTATCAGACAAGAGATCTTTAACGATAGCAATATTAGGTTCAACTTTAACTTGCTCAGGAGGTGTATATGTTTTAATATTTATTTTACGAACCATAGTTGAAGCTTTAGCATGATCCTTTATCCTAACAAGGAAAGGTGGTTTCTCAACATAAGAAGTAGGAACAATAGGATCATTATAAGTGATAGTCTTTTCTTCAACTTTAATAGGTGAAGCTACTTTTACTTCTATGGGAGGATGATATTTAAACCACTTCTCCTTGGGGAGATCAACATAAGCAGCAAAAGATTCACAGAAAGAAGCTACTATCTCAGAGTCAAGTCTATATTTAGTGCTAAATTTATGAAAAATATCGGTATCCATAAAAGATTTAACACAATCAAAACTAGGTGTCATACCTGACTCCTTACCATTGTCGAGGTCCCAATCTTCAGAGTTGCGTTTAATTCTTTCCAATAAATCCCATTTGAATTCAATAGTCTTCACCATAAAAGAGCCAGCACAAGAAGTATCAAGCATGGTGCGATTGTTACGAGAAAGCCGAGCATAAAATTTTTGAATAATCATTTCTCTTGAGAGCTCATGATTGGGGCATGAATATAACATTGATTTAAGCCCCCCCCCCCAAGCTTGAGCGATGCTTTCTCCTTCGTGAGGCCAAAAATTATATATATAATTGTGATCACGATGGACAAGATGCATAGGATAAAACTTCTGATGAAATTCCAATTTCAATCGTTTGTAATTCCAAGACCTCATATCATCACATAGCCTATACCATGTCGATGCATCTCCCCTCAAAGATAAAGGGAAGACCTTCTTCTTAACAACATCTTCGGGTACACCTGCAAGCTTAAATAATCCATAAACTTCATCCACATATATCAAATGTTCATCAGGATGTTTTGTTCCATCTCCTAGAAAAGGATTAGCTAGCAGTATTTCTATCATACCGGCAGGAACTTCAAAGCAAGCATTTTCATTTTCATTTTTAGTAGGTTCAGTAGGTTGAGGAGCAACTCTTTGCTCTACTGGTCGGGGTGAAGATACCCCGAACAAGCCCCTCGGAGGATTACTTTCCATAGTAACAAGTGACAGTAAATTTCAGCACACTATATAAATTTTTCCTTACCAAATTCCACCTACAAAAGGCGCTTCACTCCCCGGCAACGGCGCCAGAAAAGAGTCTTGATGACCCACAAGTATAGGGGATCTATTGTAGTCCTTTCGATAAGTAAGAGTGTCGAACCCAACGAGGAGCAGAAGGAAATGATAAGCGGTTTCCAGCAAGGTATTCTCTGCAAGTACTGAAATAAGTGGTAACAGATAGTTTTGTGATAGGATAATTTGTAACAACCAACAAGTAACAAAAGTAAAGAAAGTGCAGCAAGGTGGCCCAATCCTTTGGTAGCAAAGGACAAGCCTGGACAAACTCTTATATGATGTAAAGCGCTCCCGAGGACACATGGGGATATCATCAAGCTAGGTTTCATAATGTTCATATGATTCACGTTCGGTACTTTGATAATTTGGTATGTGGGTGGACCGGTGCTTGGGTGATGCCCTTACTTGGACAAGCATCCCACTTATGATTAACCTCTATTGCAAGCATCCGCAACTACAACAAAAGTATTAAGGTAAACCTAACCATAGCATGAAACATATGGATCCAAATCAGCCCCATTCGAAGCAACGCATAAACTAGGGTCTAAGCTTCTGTCACTCTAGCAACCCATCATCTACTTATTACTTCTCAATGCCTTCCTCTAGGCCCAAATAATGGTGAAGTGTCATGTAGTCGACGTTCACATAACACCACTAGAGGAGAGACAACATACATCTCATCAAAATATCGAACGAATACCAAATTCACATGACTACTAATAGCAAGACTTCTCCCATGTCCTCAGGAACAAAAGTAACTACTCACAAAGCATAAACATGTCCATAATCATAGGGGTATTAATATGCATATAGGATCTGAACATATGATCTTCCACCAATTAAACCAACTAGCATCAACTACAAGGAGTAATTAACACTACTAGCAACACTACAAAAAAATACACTTCTGTGATGATACGTGTTTGTCACAGTAGGTCGCTTTTTTTGTCATGCATGTACATCCATGACAAAATTATGACAGATTCAAGATAGTCATACCTGTGCTGTCGTAGAAGTGTTCCATGACATTACCAAAATTATCATCACGGAAGTGTCCACTTCCATGACGATAAATCGCGCGTCACAGAAGTGCTTTCATCAAGGGTGACCGACACGTGGCATCCACCGTAACGGAACGCCGTTAAGCTATCGGGTCGGGTTTTGGATCCGATAACCCGTTAACAGCCCCAACCAATGGGGATTTTCCACATGTAAAATCATCATTGGCTAGAGGAAACACGTGTCGGCTCATCGTCGGGACAGATGTCATCCACTTAGTGGACAGAAGGCGCCTATGATACGTCGACACGTGGCACGGCCCAACAAGTTTAAATGGGCAGGCCCAACTAAAGGCCCACAAGATTTTGCGGACCATAATGGGCCGGCCTAGCTAAAGGCCCACGAGATTTTGCGGACCATAATGGGCTGGCCCAGCTAAAGGCCCACAAGATTTTGCGGGCCATAATGGGCCAGCCCAGGTAAAGGCCCACAAGATTTTTGTGTGCCATAATGGGTCAGCCCAGGTAAAGGCCCACAAGATTCTTGCGGGTCATAATGGGCCAGCCCAGCTAAAGGCCCACGAGATTTGGCCGACATTAATGGGCCGGCCCAGCTGTAGGCCCACAAGATTTTGAGGACCCTAGTAGGCTGGCCCATTAACTGGCTGCCATGTTTTGGGCCAAATGCCGGCCCATATTTGATCCGGTCCATTAATGGCCTGCCACGCTCCGGGCCTAATAGTGGCCCATATGAGATTCGGCCCGTTAAAAGCCTACCACATTCTAGGCCAAATTATGGCCCAGATTAGGTCCGGCTCTTTAAGAGGCTTTGGGCTCAATTATGGCCCATATCAGATTCGGCCCGTCAACTGGACACTATGCTTTTGGGCCCACTTGCTAAAGGCACACTTAGTAATTCGACCTGATATTAGTTTTGGCCTGTTAAGGGCCCGTTTAACATTTCGGCCCTATATTAATTTCGGCCTGTTAAAAGCCCGTCATATAGTTGGGCCTAACTACGGCCCGGTTTGCATCCGGCCTGCTCGTAGCCGATATCTGATTGAGCCAAACAAGGACCCAGACAATTTTGGCCTGTTAAAAGCCAGTGATTTGATTCGCACAATCATGGGCCAGGGTTCATTTCGGGCTGCTGCGTAACTAGTAGGAATTAAGAACAAACCTACTCTATACAATAAAGAAATTACGACATAGTAACTAAGAATAAACCTACACTACACAATAAAGGATTTAAGGTATATTACATCCACTGGGCATCAAAGTTCGCCACCAGTGATCATAAAGCGCAACGAAGAAGCAGATTACAAAAACTGGGCACCATTGCAGCGTAACAAAATAATACTGAACCGAGACCACTTCCAAGACAGTTCAAGAAAGGTTAGCCTTGCGGGGGAACTGTTGTGCAAGCTGCTGAGCAAGGCTATGAGACTGGCCTAGCATGTCGGTCATAGCTTCCAGGTGTGGATGTTTAGCGATGAGGTTCTCATTGGTGTTCTCCGCAATCTTTCTTAGAGATAGGACTTCAAGTCGAAGTTGAGTTGCAGAATGCCTTTCTGCTAGAACTTGGGACTGAAGAAGTCGAACTGATTCAGACAACGAATTCTGTGAGCTTGTCTGACTATTAGTCTCAAGTAACTTGAACACTGCATCAAGACAAGACTTTGGGGTTGTCTCGCTATCTTCAAGATGTTTTGCCTTCTTTGCTGCAATATATGTTGGGTTTGTCTCACAGCCTTCAGCAGACTTGTGCATGCCATCAGGCATATCACCCTGAAACAAAGTAGAGAGATGACATGTTTTGCACGTGTATAAACAAAGATTATAATTGTTCTGTCAATTCTATCCAATTTCAAATTAGAAAATCAAGAGTATGTTCAAAATATCAATAGCATAATTTGGCATTGTTCATAATGCGGGGAGCTTCACCACACTATTGGATTACCATGTCAACATAACAAGCATAGATGAAGGGCAAAGAAAATCATTGTATCTATTTTGGATAATGTGCATGGCATGTTGTTCATATCATCAGCCACATCAGTAAGATAAAACAGGAGATGACAAGGTGCAAACGTATGCTGCTTCACCACACACTGGATTATAGATCCACAAAAACAAGCATACATATAGGGAGTATTAAGTAATGTGCATGGTATGAATAAGGAATTTAGTTTTACAAGTAAAACTTAGAACTTACGGTTCTTACGAACATGCATTTTGGTAGAAACAGCAAACTAAACAGCAGTAAACAATAGGGAGTATGAGCAAATTAAATAGCAGTTGAGGATAAAGGCTTTAGAAGGACTGACTTACATTAACAGTTAACACCGGCTTTATAATGACCTTCTCCATGGCAAGGGAAGGATAACTCAAGAATTTTAGCATAGAATCTTCTTCATAAGCATTGCCTGTACTCTACATTTTGTAGAGAGTAATTATAGATATGATAATACTGGAAGGGATAGAGGATTATGAAGATAAGATGCAGATTGATGCTACATAATCAACTACCAATCCCTAGAAGTACAAGCGTTACAGGACAAAATGTACTGACAAGAGTAATGGGCTACACTTCTGCACTGGCATTGTCTGTGTATTCTACTTGTTGGTAAGATTAAATATAGATCTGATCTTTTTTAGTAAATGGTGGGCGAGGGAGATAAGATGCAGATGCTACAAAATGAACCAATCCCTCTTCCCATAATACAAGAGTGTTTTGAGCACTTGTGTACTATACAAAATGTTCTTATATTATTTTACGGAGGGAGTAGCTGTTAATGTAAGTACAGTGATAGACGACGTTCAGTCCTTACAAGAGGACTGCAGAGCTAAACCTCTTCAAAAGCATTGGGTTGATTCTAAATTTATGTAAGAGTCCATATGGATCTTATAATGTCCACCAAATGGACGATTACGAGGCTAACATGTGCAGTGATGCTACATAATCAAACAGCTATGAAAGTAAGTATGGTCATACAGGGCAAGAGGTACTCACAAGAGCAATGCAGTGTGCAGTATAGTTGCGAGATTCTGTGGTCCCTTGAGAACGAATGTTCTTCTGTTAACAGTTTTCATATAAGTGAGACATTAAGGCAAATGCAGAAATGTAGTTCAAATTGTGATGTGATATCATAGACAGTACCTTACGCTGCAGCCGAGACCAATGTGTAACAAGATTATTCCAGTCACCGTCGGATAAATGTAGCACCGGAGACTTTACAGAAATTTCGTTCAGAGGCTTTCCATCGAAGTGCGCTTGCCTCAGGTAGGAACGATACTTCATCAATGAGTGCTTGAAAAGCGCAACCAACCGTTGCTCATCATCACAATCCAGTTTACGCCTTGCCTATTTAAAAGAATGAAATCTTGTGTCTTCTGTCAGCAGAAACATATGCAGTAATGACCATGAATAACATTAGTACATTACTTACGCGTAAGTTGCGGAGGAAGACTGGAAATTGTTCTGTGTCTACGGTATAATCTTTCCATGAAGGAAAGATGCACACAAAGTTCCAGACAACAACATAAGCTTCGTCTTCTAAACTGGGAAGAAATGGAACAGGGGTCCTATTTGCTGCAGTTGGGGCTCTCTCTGGTTCGAAAAGGGATTTGGCAACTGGATTTGGTGTACTCTTTGCTGGAATGGGGGTTTTGCGTCGTACAGCTGGTGCTATGTCAACTGGCATAATCATACTGTTTGCTGCAGTTGGGGTCTGCTGAGTTGGGGCATCAGAAATGACCAGTGTAGTAGGGCTAGAGTCTGCTAGAGTTGGGGTATTTTGTGGGTCAGGTGATATTGCAACTACACCTAATGGGCTATTTGATTTATCAGGTGCCACTACCTTTTCCAAATACTTTGCTTGTGCTCCTCCACGATCAGCAATCGCCCTCTTCCTTTTGAACTTCTGATGCACAAGAACAACATTTGAATGGATAAATATGGTATGATGACAGATGGAATATGTACTGAAAATGGATAGGCATGGTGTATTCACATACACGATGTGTAAACTAAGCTAATGGAAGTTCAACAAAGTAGAAGCAATGAAAAGCATCAGTTGCAAGATATGTGCGAGCAATGTAACCTTGGAAAGTTAGAGCAAGTACCTTGATGGGTGAATAAGATAGGGCATCTTCCTCTGACTCCTCCACTAGGGAGCTACATTGACTTAGGTCTCCCTCTAGCTCAGAATCACTGTTAGGATAATATTCTGAGCATGAATCTGTAGGTGGAGAGTGTTTGCATTGCATTGCATCCAGACTTGATTTCAGTCCCTTAATGCCAAGTTTGACAGCCATGGCATTGTTCTGCTTTATTCTTTTCATGCGCGCAAGCTCATAATCATTACGATGCTGTTCAGAATCTGAGATTCATGAAAACATAAAAAGTAGTCAGATTATCTATGGAATGCATTGCGGTTTCAACTCGGAGAGTGTCTCCCTATAAACCCCTGCATATGCAAAGTTCACCTCCCCAACCATGCTGACCAGACCACACACAGAGATACACACCCGAGCGGTGAACATGCATTTTCGAAACTAATTTAGGAACATTTAGCTGACCAATTAAACAACTCTGTTTTAATAATATCAGATTCGTATTTGAACAACTAAGCTTGTTTAGCTTGATGGGTGGAGCAGTGTTATTATGACACGAAGCATGTATTCTGATCGTATAGTGATCATAAAAGGGGGAAACTCTAAGCATATATTTTTTAGCAAAAGAGGGTTTCCCCTCTGATTTCTATTAAAGAAACCACCACGGAACCAACATGATCAATTAAACCCTAAGCATGATCAATTAAACCGTATTATGGCTGTGCCATGGCAGATTTGAAGCTGCAAACCGGAGAAATGATATTTAGCATCCATTGTTTACTTCGAACTAAGAACTAAATTCTAAGAGCTGAAAAGAAAGTAGAGTAACCAAGTTAAGATCTATTTTCTGGTTGAGATCAAAAAGTTGAGGAGATATGAAGTACCACCTCTCTTGCGGTGCCGTGTAGGCATCGGGGGTGCGATGGTTGTCGGTGGTGTTGAAGCCGATCTGCGATGGTAGATGGGTGCATCAGGGGATAAGTCCCGTTGCGGTGTAAGAGAAGGTCGTGTGAGCGGCCCCGGCATAGAGGACGACGGCACCGATGAAGCGAGAGGACGCGATGCAAGGCTATTGGTTCGTCGCCGTGGATGAGAAACGTCCATCTCTAGCAGTGGACGACGCGGTCTTGGTAGGCGCTCCGGCATGGTGGAGGACGGTGGCGATGGATGTGGTGGAGGACGGCGGCGATGGATGGGGTGGCGGACGGAGGCTAGTGTGGGAATGGGGTGTTCTAGCGCGGACGGTGTACGAATGGGAAAATGGAGGGAGAGGTACGGGGAACCGTGTTTTTGGGACGCGCCTGTCTGAAATATGGGAAAGTTATGAACTTATCCCCCGTTTCAAATTTGGACGTCTCGTCGGTTGGGGATAGGACGGTAATCTCGCATCTCCCAAATATTTGCCGGTAACTATTTCGGGCGAGGAGAGGGTGTTTTGCCACCCACGGTTGGCGCCCACGGTGTATGAATGGGGCTGACAGGTAGGGCGGTTGTGTCACGTCTGATGGAAGTTACACATCTGCCCCTATTTAAAATATTAGCCTACATCTATTTCGGACGAGGAGAGGGTGTTTTGCCGCCCACCGTGTATGAATGGGGAATGGAGGGAGAAACACAGGTCTTTCGGACGAGCTTGAATCAAATGAGTTTTGCCGCCCATGTTTGACGCCCACCATGTCAGAATGGGCTCAGAGGCGGTCGTGTCACGTCTAATTGAAGTTACTAACCTACCCCTATTTAGAGCAGTGGAAATCGGGCCGATGGATTATCCGTGTAATGGGTAGACAGTAATTTCCATCTCCCAAACACTTGGCTTCGGGCAGCCGATGTGGGAGTGGACATTTTGCTGTTTCTTTCGAATTTTGGGACAATAAGCATCCACGTTTACCCTGGCAACTAAATTCGAATCCATTTTCTTTTCCTATATGAATCTTTATAAATCATTCTATGTGTTTTTATATATCTTCAAAAGGACGACAAAGATGTATTCCACTGTCATATATGAATATGGTTTACAAATGCCGATACTCAAATTCAGAAACTAGAATCCAGTTTAAGGTGAATTCGAATATTTGGAACACTTCATGTCCAACTCAAATGTCACACGCAGCATAATGTGTACTGCCATTTAGATATGTACACAAGCGATGTATCAAGATTCAAATACAGAGTCAATCAACCAAGAATGTACGGAACTAACAGACATATAAACACTTATAGAGTATATGGATCAATAATATCAACTAACATACATAAGCCAGGCCGTTGTACTTTTTTTGGCTACAACAGCATCCTTTTTTTAGCCAGCATCTTGGCCCTTTCCGATGTGTGCCACTTATGGTCCATCTATACTACTATTGTTGAATGCACATTCAGCCCGATTGGCATATTTGTAGGTCTGGGACAGCAATCCAAATGAAATGTCTCCGAGTCTTACCAATTAATACAGACTTGTGCTCAAATAAAATTACAAACAAAAAAAACAAAAAAACAATTATTATATGATCTCTAAAACAAATGGTTTGATTGATTACATGAACAAACAACACAAAGGTTATTCAACTATGGAAAGAACATTTCACCTATGATTTACCAAGTAGGAATTTAATTTGCTTTTTCCTTCAGGACCTTAACAATCTGGTCAGTCTCAGCTTGCTTTGTTTTGAAATCCACCAAATATTTAATGGTTGTTTTGAGTACTGCTTGTGATTGTGCTGTTTGCTTCCTCAACATGTCAACTTCATCTCTAAGTGCAGAAGCAGAATCTCTTTCTACCACTAGTTTAGCCTCTAGAGCATCAGCAGTTGGCAATTCATAATGCACGATTGGGCCGGTGCCACTGCTGTGGGATGATGCAACGTCCATGGGGACCTCGTTCTTTGATCTTGGGCTAACCTGTTTTGCCATTAAAGTTCCGATTGGATTCAGAAAAGTTGAAGTTAGCAAAACATCTCAACTGGGAGTTATAACAGCAAACCATTTAAACAAACAAGGAATTAAAGAGTTTCAATTGGATGCTGAAAAGTAGTTATTAACATCATTGTAACCCGCTGTTGCAGCAGCAAAGCAGTTAAACAAACAAGTAGATATTTAAGTTAAGGCAAACAGGTAATTCTTAACAGTAAGTATCAAACACATAGATAGGCGCAGTCTACAATATGATTAACATGTTGTGCCATTATGTAATCAGTAGCAAACTAAATTAAGCCAAGCAACGTAATTGAACAATTTTGCAATAAGTGGCTAACTAAAATTCTGAGAAGCAGGTAACTGAACTTACACTAGTTCTTTGTACAGGCACACTGCAACTTCTTTTTCGCTTACAAGGTTGTACGAAGGAGTCCATGCATCAATTGCTTGGATACGCAGTCCCAATACTTCTTTCTTCCCACACTGCATGGGTAAGTCGAATGGTTAATCTGGTAAGATGGTGCGTCCTTGATATGTTATATGAGGACGTGTAGTCGGACTGGTTGTAGCCAAACACATCACACTGGCTTTTACTGTATATTTCATGCGATTACTTTTGGCATATCGAGATCTAAGCAATCTACAATAGGATGAAAAGACTGGCATCCTTCACATTATTGGCGAACTCGGTTCATAGAAACAAGCAATTCAACCATTCTGTGGGTAAATCAAAAGCGCCACTGGAATATTTTTTACTATCCAATCATACACGCAAAAAGGGGCGACGCCACCATAGGGGCTGGTATGGGCGGCCGCCTCAGGTGGCTGGAAAGTGTGCACCTAGTTTGAGTCGTCCAGGTTGGCCCATGCTAGTTTTGTTCGTCCCAACGCACGAGCAGGCAATGTAAAAAATGAAGAAAAATGTTTCAATTTGGATGGGCCAATAACATAAGTGCAAGGTAGTCCCTATAGCAGGCTCGCGGCCCAAATGAGCGCCTCCCATATCGATCGACAACAGGAAAAATTCTAATTCATTCGCTCCAGCCTCCAGTCTTGTTCGCTCCTAACCTAGCCGCCGCTGGACAGACCGACACAGCACTTCCTCGCGCCCTCGTTGGAGGGCGGTCGCCGGGCTTCAAGCAAACGGAAGGACAAGAAGATGAAGATCCAACCCTGGGTGTAGCCTGCATGGGAGGCAGCGGCGGCATCACGGGCATGGCATCGAGCTTGCGCAAACAGACAGTCGCAGCTTGCAAGAGTAGCATGTGCAACGAGCAGGTACATCACATCCCTGATTATATCTAATTCAACTCTTCAATTTCTGGCCAATAGTTAAACCTGACGGTGTTGTAAAACTGCTTGTATGTAGGGAATCTATGAGAAAATGAAACCAATTTCTACTTATTTTATAATTACCCCAATCAATACTGAACTGACTAAATCTGATGTATCTAATCAAGTTTCCGGTGCAAACATACAAGCTCATGTTGTTCTTGAGCCTGAAGTGTCTAATGAACAGACTGCTAATGAAGGATTTGATGCAAACATTTTACATGCTCCTGGTGATGAACATATAGTGTCTAATGAGGTATCTAATGCAAGCATTTTGCAAGCTCATTGAAGGATTTAGTGTCTAATGATGATCTACTATGTTGAGAGAGACAGAGATTTGCAGGCATTGATGACAAGCAAATTATAGTGCATTTTCATAGCTTGAGAAAACGTCGAGGCCATCTACCAGAAAGTCCCCGTATCATGACAACATAGCATAAATACTTTTATAATCTGTTTGAAACTATTGGCATACTTGTGCAGGATAGATATATTGATATGCAGTTTGCGCACCGGTTATACGTGCAATTACACTTCGATATTTTCAGCCAGAGAACGAATAATTCAAGCAGGTACAAACCATGTTTGTAGTCCTTGTACACCATGTTGCATTTTGTGTTTCTTGGTGCTTGCATCATTTAGTGTTTATAATCTGAACTACTTTGGATCATTAGCTGGTTTTCAAAGTGCATGTAGCTTCACATTTCTCAAGTTATGTTGATTTCCGGAGTGCAAGTGCCTTCGTATTTTTTAAGTTAAATGTTCGCCCCTGGTAACTTGAATTCGTGGATCAGCCACTGCACAAAAATCATACATGAATGCCAGTACGAATTAAATGAAATGCAGTGACTTACGCTAGCTCGTTGTACAGGCTCACTGCAGCTCTGCTTGCGCTTGGGATGTTCCATGTACAAGTCCATGTTACCACTTGCTTGGATGTGCAGGCCTTGTGCTCCTTGCATCCCCCTCTGCATTTTGACACGGCGAATGGTTGATCAAATAAGAGGAATCGACCTTGATGTTGTATCGGAGGACAGATACTTACAAGGTTATATGGGTGTGCTGGATGTGTACCAGATCCCGTAGCACCGTCATGCTTCGCTAAAATATGGATTTGCTTGTTTCAGATGATATCTCCAGAAGAAATAAGAGTTAAGGTCAGAGTTGCATAGGCGTGTAAGCTAAGAAAGCAGTGAAAGGATATCCAAACATCGTCGGAACAGTGCACAAGGGAGTGATGTGTGGATACCTAGTTCAGGCCGACGTTTGGGCATGCTCGCCTAGCTAGAGTGCGGGTCACTTCAGAGCCGATGAGGGTGATGCGCTGGCGTTGGCTAGCCGTGCACGGATGCAGATCTTGAGTGGCAGCGGAGCGCTACGATGCGGTGGACGAGACCGTTGGTGAAGCCCCAACGGCCTCGGGGGGCGGAGGTGTGACGATGTGCTCAGTGAAGTAGCCCCGGTGAGCTGGGAGACGGCGTCCGTGAAGCGCACCTGATGCGGTGGAACTCGATGTTTGTGAGGCACGTCAGTTGCAGCAGCCGACGTTGTCGGTGGACCACCCGGTGTGGTGGACGAGGGCGTAGATGAGGTAGCTCCGGTGCGGTGGTGAAGCGCGACCGTCGTCTTCATCATCGTCGTCCGGCACAGAGGTGGGGAACGGTGGGGAAAGAGACGAGACGAGGGGCGATTCGAGGGTTGGCGGCAAATTAGGGATTTGAGCAATCTGGGCACGGAAGGGGACGGTGGAGAAGAGAGATTTTGCAGGGCTGGAATTAGGGCCGCCAGATATTTCAATCCGAAACGTGGAAGCGCGAACTTATATTGTCGTCATCCTTTTTGGGGGGTGGGGGTGGGTGGCTGGGTGCTACGCGTTCGTCCGACACACGCGACCACCCCGACAGGGCTATGCTTCAGTGCCTTAAGGCACCTGCCTTTGTGTCCATGACATATGGGCCCAACAGGTGGCTGGCCCACATGTCAGTGACCCAAAGGCAGTTGCCTTTAAGGCACCGAAGCAGCGTCCACCCCGACACGACCCTGGTTTGCCTGGTGCGCCTACATTTGAGAATGCAAACGAATCTTCTTTCATTTGCAAACGAATCTGTATGTATTACCATGCCCGTGTTTTCCTTGCAATAATTAGTCATTCGAAACGAGATACTCCATCTATTCACTTTTGTAAGTCGTTTCAGACAACTTAAAATGAATTGTTTTGCACATTGTCTGAAATGTCTTCAAGGTCTTATAAAAGTGAACAGAGGGAGTACCAAGGTTGTCAGAATTACGATTTTGAATCGGATCGGAGCTCCGATGGCAGGATCGCAAATCATAGAATCTTCACTATCAGGATCGTAGAAACGTAGATTCTATGAACTAAAATCGTACAATCATAGGGGTTAGTTTGGATCGTAAAGTCATAGAATCGCGATTCTGACAACCTTGGGGAGTACTATAAATTATTTAATGAGCAGTTATTTGAAAAAAATCGAAACGGTACCCACGCTAACGTGGATTAGAGTGTGTCGGTGTCAAAACCGGCGGATCTCGGGTAGGGGGTCCCGAACTGTGCGTCTAGGAGAGATGGTAACAGGAGGCAAGGGACACGAAGTTTTACCCAGGTTCGGGCCCTCTCGATGGAGGTAAAACCCTATGTCCTGCTTGATTAATATTGATGATATGGGTAGTACAAGAGTAGATCTACCACGAGATCAGAGAGGCTAAACCCTAGAAGCTAGCCTATGGTATGATTGTTGTTGTGTATGTTGTCCTACGGACTAAAACCCTCCGGTTTATATAGACACCGGAGAGGGTTAGGGTTACACAAAGTCGGTTACAATGGTAGGAGATCTGCATATCCGTATCACCAAGCTTGCCTTCCACACCAAGGAAAATCCCTTCCGGACACGAGACGAAGTCTTCAATCTTGTATCTTCGTAGTCCAGGAGTCCGGCTGAAGGTATAGTCCGGCCATCCGGACACCCCCTAATCCAGGACTCCCTCAGTAGCCCCCGAACCAGGCTTTAATGACGATGAGTCCGGCGCGCAGATTGTCTTCGGCATTGCAAGGCGGGTTCTCCTCCAAATTCCGTGTAACTTTTGAATAAAGTCCGGTTTCTTGTAAATGTTGCGCTCCTTGGCTTCTACGCCCAATAATGGCCGTCTCCCACGTGTCAAACAAATATGAAAAGTCTGAGTGTTTTTTCATTCACACCCCTAGCCGCGTAAATGAGCTGCCCATTTAAGGGGATGAGGATTTAGATCCAAACCACATCTTCCCCCTTCGCGAGTGTTCATCGGAGCGCATCCGACAAAGGTCCATTCCACCATGGCCAGCCATCGCAACTCCTCCTCTCGCCCTTCCAGCCCTCAGCCTGGATATTGGGAGAGATGCTCCGTCCCGCATAGCGAGCTAGTGACGCTCAAGACCAAGGGATTTCTCCCCCCAGCCTATATGATCCCGGTTCGAGCCGGTCTTGCCATCTATAACGGCGGAAAGCAAGCGGAGAGTGCCCCTAATCCCTCCAAAGGAGAGCAGGTATGCCTGATCCCTTATTTAATAAGAGGGCTCGGATTTCCAATCCATCCATTTCTTCGGGGGCTGCTGGAGTTCTACGGCCTCCAGCTACACAATCTCATGCCTGCCTCCGTATTGCATATCGCGGGCTTCGTAGCTCTCCACGAGCTGTTCTTGGGTGTTGAGGCTCATTTCGGGCTATGGAAAAGGTTATTCTGCCTTGTGCCCCGCTCTAAGGAGGGGTCAATGTATCAAGTGGGCGGAGCCGAAGTGTGGCGCATCGCCGGGACCGGATATCTATCCGGAACCCCAAAGAAGGCATCCGAAGAGTGGCCTTCGGAGTGGTTTTATATAGAGGACGTCCCGCTGTCGGATCCTATTCGGATCGGCCTCCCTGAGTTCGACAATGCTCCCTTAAAGAAACGCCTAAGCTGGCGTCCACGGAGCCCTCAGAGGGAAAGTGACAGGGACATCATTTACCTGATGGGCCGAATAAGATTGTTAGCCCATTCTGGACTGACCATGATCGGGGTTATGGCCGAATGCATCATGCGGGGGGGTGCAGCCGCTTCAGTATAGGAGCCACCCCATGTGGGACTTCAATGGGGAGGACGACGCCACCCGCTACGGCCGTAAGGGGCCGGATTCAGCCGCCGCTCTACTAAAGATCTTGTCCACTTTATATAAGGGAGAAGAGGAGGAATTCCTCCGCGTCAACCCACAGGGTGGATTCTCTATGCACAATCCCCCAAGCTGGGTAAGCGGTCGCATTTACTTGCCCATCCGTTTTGTATTCCCATTGTTAAATATTCAGTCTAACAACTTCAACGCAGGAACTGCGCCGGGCTGTTAAGGAAATAAACAGCCCTCCTCCACAACCCGAGGACCCAGGAAGGTCCTTCGACCCGGCCTCTCAAGAGGATCCGGACATATCTGTGGAGCTAATTGATGGAGTGTTCCATCAATTGAGCAAGGACAACGCCTTGGTGGCCATTACGGCCGATTACCCAGGGCTAATCCCGGCCTCCCAGGTAACCGAGATCGAAGTCCCAATACCCCGAATAGGTGTCCGCCCTCTCGTGTTTTCAGTTTCCTGATTACAACTGAGCTTTGCAGGGGAGGTTTTTGAGACGGGAGGCCGAACCTGCGGCGGCAAGCCAATGAGGGGCCGCAGGGCCCCGTGGGCAGAAAAGAGGTGCAGTCCGGACCGAGGCGTCAGCGCAAAGGTATGGCGCACCCCCTTATCCCAGGTGTTACACCTGCGAGGCATATTAACACTCGCGCTTTCTTCAGGACAAAGAGACCTCGCCGGACTATACCCGGAGAGGCTGCCAACCACGCCTCCACCAGCCAGGCTCCAAAGCCTGGTCCGGAGGTGGAGGCGAACACAAGGCGCGCACCGGACGCTCCTCCGATGGAGGATGTGGACAGGTTGTCTGCCACCAACTCTGAGGTGGAGAGTGCCATGAACCACAGGCGTCGCCGGACAATTCTTCGCGATGCTTGTTTCTCCCAAGAGGCATTAGATGCCTTTAATTCGAGATATGCATACCTCCGTGCCGCTCAAAATGGTCTAGCCAGAGCCACGGAGCGATATGTGAAAGACATACGGGTAAGAAAATTTTGGTAATTATATATATATACCAGTAGCCCCTGAGACTTGAAACAGTTAGAATAACTGATTTAAGGATCATTTGTTATGCAGGTTCTTACAGAAAAGAATTCCCTACTGTCCAAGGAGCTAGAAGAGTGCAAAGCCCAACTTGAGGCCGCACTAGCCGTGGCAGGAGAGCCCAAGGAGACCCCCTCTGGTAATATACACTTCGAAAGATAAGTATTTTGCGAAGCACGACATGGGTGCGAATTTGACAAATGAAATTGCAGATGGTGCCGGATTGAATCCAGAAAGGCAACACCTCCTACGGCAGCTAAAAGCTGGTGAGAAGGTGCTGACAAAGGTGAGGCGGGAGAAGAACGATCTCCAAGATGCCAACACCAAGCTGGGCGTCGAGCTGAAAGATGTTCGTGCCCAGCTGTCAGACTCCGTTAAGGAGAATCAGCGGCTTCGGCGCGGCATTTTTAGTAAGTGCTTAAACGAACCTTTGAAAGAAAGTTCGGCGGGGAAGTCGACTAACAGAGCAATGTCTGTAGGTGTGCTAACAGGTCGTCCTGCAGAGGAGATGCCCGGTTCTACGGGTGACCTTCTCCCCGAGCTCTCGCAACTGCTCGATCGAGTTCGGCAGGCGATGCAAGGCGTCGCCCAGGCCCTGTGGCCATCCATCTCCATGCCCAAAGGTCTTGGAGAGCTTGTGGAGAAGCTAAAGGGAGCACGGCGGCGCTTCCGATTGTGGAAGATATCGGCCTGCCGTTAAGGTGCTAGGGAGGCCTAGGCCATGGTGAAGACGCGGTACACAAAGGCTGACCCCAACCACATGGCCGAGGTCGGTCCTGTAGGGCCCGATGGGAAGGAGATCCCTGTAAGCTTAGTATACGGCCAAGTAGAGTTGGCCGCAAAGTATTCCCAGCAGGACTATAAATTAGACAGCCTGTTAGATGGTATTGAAGAGGAATACAATCAATCAAAATGACTATGTAATTTAATTGACATTTATAATGCCTTCTAGCCAGATTGTAGATCATTTGCCATGGCCGACCTTTTCGCTTCAGCCTCGGGACCTGACGGTCCGGAGTGTGTCCGAATTCCCATGCGGTTATATAGGAACCGGGGAATGCATGGAGACCAGGCGTAGGGGTCATTAGTGCGTGAACAGACAAGTGCCCGACAAGTTATGTTATATTACATGGTTAGTAAGAAACATCTTCCAGGGAGAATAGTTCCGTTAGGGGTTCCTTTCCCTGGGGGGCATGCCCTAAAGTGCATGTCCATGCTGCGAAAAGAAACGCAGGAAAAAACATCTGCGGGCGTATAGATAAATAAAAAAAGATCATCTTTAGTTCACCGACCGAATATTCCCTTAAGAACGCTAGCTTTTGGCTTCACCCAGTCTGAGGTACACGTCCGGCTGACCCGGCAGTAACAATCGCAGAGGTGCTCCCTTTACCACCTAGCCGAACAATCGGGAATGTAGGGGTAAGCACAGGAGCCAGGCAACCCAGCTTGGCCAAAACTTAAGTCATATCGATGCATATAATGGTGAATAAAAGGTACATGCGGAAGTGTGACACGTGTGTTGGGCATGAAGCCCATATAAATAAGCTTCTGTTTAAAGAAGCCCCCAGGTTTAATGAGCGTGGATAGCGCGTCACTTTATGAGCCTTTAAAGGCTATAAGAGAGAGAGAGAGAGAGAAGAAGAGGAATATAAGACAGAAAGTATATAAAAAATGGACAGAGGAAAGAGACGAACACAGAGTCCGGCGCTAGGCATAGAATCTTCGGAGACGGGCTGCGTTCCATGGGTTCGGCTCAAGTCGGTTATCCGATGCATCTCGCAGGAGGTACGCTCCACCAGTCAGGACTTGATCAATTATGAGGGGACCTTCCCACTTGGGCTTGAGTTTGTCCTTTTTCTTGTCCGGTAGTCGTAGAACTAATTTGCCGACGTTGTAATTTTTGGCCCGTACTTCTCTGCTTTGGTATCTTCGAGCCTGCTGTCGATAGAATGCAAAGCGGGCTTTTGCCACGTCACGCTCCTCCTCCAATGCGTCCATGCTGTCCTGTCGATCGAGCTCGGCTTCTCTTTCTTCGTACATGCGCACTCGAGGTGAGTCATGAATTATGTCGCAAGGCAAAACTGCCTCTGCGCCGTACACCATAAAGAATGGTGTGTATCCGGTGGTGCGATTCGGCGTGGTCCGCAGCCCCCAGAGTACGGAGTCGAGCTCCTCTACCCAGTGCGTGTTAGATTCCTTGAGGGACCGCACTAATCTGGGTTTGATGCCGCTCATGATAAGACCATTTGCATGTTCGACCTGGCCGTTAGTTTGTGGGTGATAGATGGAAGCATAATCGAGCTTGATGCCCATGTTTTTGCACCAGAGTTTTACCTCGTCGGCCGTAAAGTTCGTGCCGTTATCTGTGATGATGCTGTGGGGGACGCCGTAACGGTGTACAACCCCGGATATAAAGTCTATCACCGCTCCGGATTCGGACGTCTTAACAGGCTTGGCTTCTATCCATTTGGTGAACTTATCCACCATGACCAGTAAGTATTTTTGCTTGTGGGTTCCGCCTTTAAGGGGTCCAACCATGTCAAGCCCCCAGACCGCGAAGGGCCAAGTGATGGGGATAGTTTGGAGGGCGGTGGGTGGCATATGGCTTTGGTTTGCAAAGAGCTAGCAACCGGTGCATCGTTGGACTAAGTCCTGGGCGTCTGCCCGGGCCGTCGGCCAATAAAAGCCTGTACGGAAGGCCTTGCTTACAAGGGACCGAGCTGCCACGTGATGACCGCCGAGTCCGGCATGAATTTCAGCCAGGAGGTTCCGCCCTTCCTCTTCAGAGATGCACCTTTGAAGGACTCCGGTAGTGCTTTTCTTATAAAGCTCTCCCTCATGGACTTTCTAGGCTTTGGATCGCCGCACTATGCAGCGTGCCTCATTTTGGTCCTCGGGGAGTTCCTGCCTAGTAAGGTAGGCGAGGAATGGTTCCATCCATGGGGCGATAACGGCCATTATTACATGGGCTGAAGGGGTTATTTCATTGGCAGAGCCTCCAATTGTGTCAGAATGATCGGTGTCGGGCAGTGTGGTTGGGTCTGGGCTGTTATTGTTCGGCTCCCCTTCCCATACTACGGATGGCTTGAACAGCCTTTCCAAGAAGATGTTGGGGGGGACTACATCGCGTTTTGCGCCGATGCGTTCCAGGACATTTGCCGCCTGATTATTTTCCCGGGCTACATGGTGGAATTTGAGCCCTTTGAACCGAGCTGACATTTTTAGGACGGCATTGCGATAGGCTGCCATTTTTGGATCCTTGGCATCGAAGTCTCCATTTATTTGGGATATTGCGAGGTTCGAGTCCCCGCGCACCTCTAGGCGTTGAATGCCCATGGATACTGCCATCCGGAGACCATGTAAAAGGGCCTCGTATTCGGCTGCATTGTTGGAGTCCGTGTACATAATCTGGAGTACGTATTGAACTGTGTCTCCTGTAGGGGACGTCAAAACGACGCCAGCCCCCAGTCCGGCCAACATCTTGGAGCCGTCGAAATGCATGATCCAATTTGAATATGTGTCGTACTCTTTAGGGAGTTCGGCCTCCGTCCATTCTGCGACGAAGTCGGCCAAGACTTGCGACTTGATGGCTCGTCGTGGCTTATAAGTTATGTCGAACGGGAGGAGCTCAATGGCCCATTTTGCAATCCGGCCCATTGCGTCATGGTTGTTTATAATATCGTTAAGTGGTACTTCCGAGGCTACTGTTATTGAACACTCTTGAAAGTAGTGTCGTAGCTTCCGGGATGCCATGAATACCGCGTACGCAATATTTTGATAATGCGGGTACCGTGATTTGCAGGGAGTGAGGACAGTGGACACATAATAGACCAGCTTTTGAAGGGGAATTTGTGTCCGTCCGTTTCTCGTTCGATGACGAGCATTGCGCTTACAACCTGATGTGTTGCTGCAATGTATAATAGCATTGGTTCGCCAATGTTTGGCACGGCCAGGACTGGGTTTGTTGCCAATATGGCTTTTATTTCTTCGAGTCCGGCCGTGGCTGCATCCGTCCATTCGAAGTGTTCGGTGCGCCGAAGGAGGCGGTAAAGGGGTAGGGCTTTTTCTCCCAAGCGGGAGATAAAGCGGCTTAGAGCCGCCACGCATCCGGTTAACTTTTGTATCTATTTGAGGTCCTTTGGGATATCCAGTTGCGACAAGGCTCGGATCTTGGCTGGATTTGCTTCAATTCCTCTACCGGATACAATGAAGCCCAAGAGCTTTCCGGCTGGAACGCCGAAAACACATTTTTCCGGGTTGAGCTTGATGTCGTATGTTCGGAGGTTATCAAATGTGATCCTCAAGTCGTCTACTAGAGATTCGACATGTCTTGTTTTGACGACCACATCATCTACATATGCCTCCACTGTTTTGCCGATCTGGGTTGCCAGACATGTTTGAATCATGCGCTGATATGTTGCGCCGGCGTTTTTCAGCCTGAAGGGCATTGTGTTGAAGCAGAATGGGCCGTATGGTGTGATAAATGCCGTTGCGGCTTGGTCTGATTCTGCCATCTTGATTTGATGGTAGCCGGAATATGCGTCGAGGAAACAAAACGAATCGTGTCCTGCGGTGGCGTCGATAATTTGATCGATGCGGGGGAGGGGGAAGGGATCCTTTGGGCAAGCCTTGTTAAGGTCTTTAAAATCAAGGCACAGGCGCCAGGATTTGTCCTTCTTTGGTACCATCACCAGATTTGCTAGCCAGTCCGGATGTTTTATATCTCTGATGAATCCGGCCTCCAATAGCTTTGCTAGCTCCTCTCCTATGGCCTGTCTCTTAGGTTCGGAAAAACACCAAAGAGCCTGTTTGAGAGGTTTGAATCCTGTTTGGATATTTAAGCTGTGCTCGGCCAGCCTGCGCGAGATTCCTGGCATGTCTGACGGGTGCCAGGCGAAAATGTCCTAGTTCTCACGTAGGAACTCTCGCAGTGCGGCATCTACATCAGGGTTTAACTGTGCCCCGATGGAAGCTGTTTTATTAGGGTCCGTTGGATGGACTTGGAATTTGACTATTTCGTCCGCCGGTTTAAAGGAGGTGGACTTGGATCTTTTGTTGAGTACCACATCGTCCCTATTCACCGTAGAGCGCAGCGCAGTCAGTTCCTCAGCCGCTAGGGCTTCGGATAGTGCCTCGAGGGCCAGTACGGCTGTCTTGTTTTCGGCGCGGAGTGCTATGTCCGGATCACTAGCGAGAGTGATGATCCCGTTAGGCCCGGGCATCTTGAGCTTCATGTACCCGTAATGGGGTATTGCTTGGAAGATTGTAAACGCTTCCCGCCCTAGCAGAGCGTGATAACCGCTGCTGAACGGAGCCACATCGAACGTGACCTCTTCGGACCTGTAATTATCCGGTGTGCCGAACACCACATCTAGTGTGATTTTTCCTGTACAGCGCGCTTCCCGACTGGAGATTATTCCTCTAAAGGTTGTGCTGCTTCGCTCAATGCGGTTCCAGTCTATTTCCATTTTTTGAACGGTTTCCTCATAGATGAGGTTCAATCCGCTGCCGTCGTCCATGAGTACCTTGGTAAGCCGAAAGCCGTCCACTATTGGACTGAGGACCAATGCGGCTGGTGCTCGGGCTGTTCGGAATTTAGGTTCATCACTGGCGTTAAAGGTAATAGCCGTGTCACTCCATGGGTTTATTGTTGCTACTTGGTAGACTTCGGCAAGGCTGCGGAGTGTTCTTTTTCGCATATTATTTGATGCGAAAGTCTCGAAGACTGTTAATACCGTATTGGTGTCTCTGGGGTGGCTTTCTGTGGCCTCCGTAATTAGGAGATCTTCGCCAATTTTGGCCACCTGTCGGAGTATCCAACATGCTCTAAGGCTGTGAGTTGGTGTGGCGTCCTCTGTACTGTGAATTTTACAGGGTCCATTAAGCCATCCTTCCAGTACGGTTCCATGCCCTGTAGAGGTTTTTTGCTTTTTGGTGCTTGACCCGGGTGTCTGGCGATGATGCACCCTTTTATTTCGGACTGGGTTTGTATTCAGGGCCGGATCGTCCCAAAATTTTATTTCGGTTTTCCAGGCGCTTTCCATCGCACAGTACTTTCGCACGATGGACGCCAAGTCAGCGAAGCATGCAATATCACGGCGACTTATGGCGTTGAGGATTCCCTTGTCCGTGCAATTATTGCAAAAGATTGAGATTGCGTCTTCCTCGCGGCAGTCCTTTACCCTGTTCTTAACCAGGAGGAATCTGGCCCAGTAATGATGTACTGTTTCATCGGGCTCTTGCCTGATTTGGGGTAGATCGCTTATGTTCGGGTGGGTGGGCGGAATTAAACCCGAAGCCTCACCCCATCTAAGGCTCAGAGGCCGAGGAATTTCCGAACTCGAAAATTTGGATTCCTGGATGTTGTCCAATGAATCCAGCCCGTCGCCTGACTCTAAGTTCAGGTCTTGAGTGATATCCTCCCCTCCGCGGGTATCGGGCTTGGAGGGATCGGGAATCCAGACGTAGCTAGTCCTTAAGATAGATGAAGGGTCGCTGCACTGTCCCTCTACCACGGGAACGTGATGGGTGACTTGGGGAGAGTTAATCTTTCTCAGATCGGGTTTAGGCCCAATCTGGTCGTAATCGGTAGCAACTCCCAGGGCGGCGATACGATCCAAGAGCTCGTTTATGGAGGAGAGATCCATTGGATCTAACTGCTCGACGAGTTCCGAGCTGACATGAAGATTGTTTTCGATGGCTCGAGAGGTCATCGTCGGCGCAGAAGCCGAACAGGCGGTCATAAGAAAACCACCTAGCCGGAGGGTTTGGCCGACAGCCAAAGCTCCCTTAGCAACGGTGTCGTATTTAAAGACGGGACGAGGCATCCTTCCTGATGGCGACAACACAGAGGAAATCTCAATGAAAGCACCAATGTCGGTGTCAAAACCGGCGGATCTCGGGTAGGGGGTCCCGAACTGTGCGTCTAGGCCGGATGGTAACAGGAGGCAAGGGACACGAAGTTTTACCCAGGTTCGGGCCCTCTCGATGGAGGTAAAACCCTACGTCCTGCTTGATTAATATTGATGATATGGGTAGTACAAGAGTAGATCTACCACGAGATCAGAGAGGCTAAACCCTAGAAGCTAGCCTATGGTACGATTGTTGTTGTGTATGTTGTCCTACGGACTAAAACCCTCCAGTTTATATAGACACCAGAGAGGGTTAGGGTTACACAAAGTCGGTTACAATGGTAGGATATCTACATATCCGTATCACCAAGCTTGCCTTCCATGCCAAGGAAAGTCCCTTACGGACACGGGACGAAGTCTTCAATCTTGTATCTTCATAGTCCAGGAGTCCGGCTGAAGGTATAGTCCGGCCATCCGGACACCCCCTAATCCAGGACTCCCTCAGAGTGTGTGTCACATAATTAGTTATTTGAATTAGAGTATGTGTCACGTAGTTAGTTATTTGAATTAGAGTGTGTGTCACGTAGCGATCTCCAATTCTAACATGAATTTCACATTTCACTGTATCCACGCTACTTTTTTAATACAAATTCATATGTATATGATGAACACCATGGTAGTGAGAAAACTTTTGGATGGATTCAAACATATGACCTACAAAATAGCACAACAAACTGAGTCAATGTCAACTTTTTGAAACTTAGTATGGCACAAATTCGAAATAATTACCCGTATGCCTGGTCCTCGGTTCAAATCTTACAATGTACACTGAATTGAAACATCGATATTAAGTCTCGTACTATGTACATTCAAATGTTGTTTTTAGCCCCCCCCCCCCCGCACAAACGTTGCATACTTCCTGTATCGGTCAATCTTCCTCTCCTAACCACCTTAGGAAGCTATCGGTTTCCAACACACGCTCATTCTTTCTCTCCATGTTTCGATCTCTAAGTCTCTCAACTACACAACCCCTTTTTCCACTCTGTTACCAAATGTATTTACCTCACACACCCGCCATTGCACCCCATGCCGAGCTCTCTCTCTCCCCCCTCTCCCTCTCACCCTCTCGCGCTAAATACATGCATTGCCTATCTAGCCCCCAACCTCTCGTGCATGCGCACGCACGCACATTGTATATCTAGGTCACTCCCTCGAGACTGTCTCACTCTTTCTTCCGCACGGCGGGCCACACTTGCTCAATATCGCTCTCTTTATCTGAGTCTCGTTTAACCTCGTTTTCTTTCACACACAAATGATATACCTCCCTGTTCGGGCCTCAATCGACACACTCTATACTCTCTCACGCAGATTGTCTATCTAGGTCAGTCCATCCAAGCCGCCACCACTCTTTCGACCTCATGGTAGGCCACGCTCACTCAATCTCTCTCTCTCTGTATGTCTCGATTGACCTCGTTCTTTCTCGGACAAAAACGATATATCACCATGTTTGATCCCAATTCGACCTATTCACATTGTATACTCTCTCACGCACATCGTCTATCTAGGTCACTCTCTCCAATCGGTCTCACTCTTTCGATCGCACGGCGACCCTATGTGATCGGTTGACCTTGCTTCCTCCCACGCACAAAATATATCTACATGCCTGTGACTGGAACATCTCTCAAGCTCTATCTTACAGCCCTCACCCTTGCCAAAAAGCTCGGTCGGACAATATCTCTCCAGAGCATATATATTTGTTCAATGAATGTCGGACCACACTCACTTTGTCTCTCTATCTATATGTCTCTTGATTGACCTCGCTTTCTCACACCGTATCTTCCACGCGTTGAAGCTACTACCTCTCCATCCCTCGCAAACCCGGAGCTATTTACATTGCGAGGGACACTCCAACCTTGGATTAATTTGTGTAGGCATTTATTCCGGTCGGTTTAGATTATATTTTCGTAGCATTCGGCCCACAACTACTCCAATCACCATAGCGGGTAATTAAGCTACGGGGAGCACCTAATATGAGCACCGGGGAGCCGTTGGATTGAAGATGCAGCGGCACACACGAGGCCTGAATGTTTTATTTGCAAAAAAACCTTTGGAGAGTTTGGAAATTGCGCATAATTACAAAGACTACTCCCAAGCCATTGGATCTCACTTCCAACGGTGTAAAAACTCATATCACCATAGTATCTAAGCTACGGGGTGGATGTGATATTCTATGCCGTTGTCATTTTTGTTCGTAAACTTGCAAAAAACGTGTAACTCGTGCCGTTACTTGTCTAACCGCGCAAAGTGTAACTCATATTCCACTCGGCATTCGACATGCCCGGTGGCTTCAATGGCGGCGCCCTCGGCTTCCTCTGCTTCGGCTGGGCCACGGTGCCAGTCGTGGTTGCCGCCGCGCGCGGCATGGCGTACTTCTTCGACGGTATGGCGGCGACTGAAAGGCGAGCGGGAAGGGGTTTGGCGGGAGAAAGGGAGGGAATGGCGGGAGGAAGGCGAGCGAGCGGGAGGGATGCGAGGGAAAAGCATCAAGAAACGGCGGGAAAAGGCCCTCAGGTCACCGCCAGGGCAGACCCACACGTCTTTTTCGTTTGTGCCGGCTCCCCAAACGCCCCCCAGGGCGCCGGGTTCGGCCTGGGTCCACCGGCATCAGTTTTGTCCCAAGCCGGCGAAAAACGGGCTTCTGGGAGCGCGACTAGGCCGTTTTTTTGGCGCCGGCACGACAAAAACGCCTGAAGAGGGCCTGTTGGGGGCGCGACTGGAGATGCTCTAAGGCATTGAGAATTTTGTCACCCCGCGCGCTCCGCCCTCGCTAATCTTTTCACATTGATATTTTATCCTTTATTGGCGGCTGATGGGACGTGCTTCATTTTAACCCCACGTGACATAGTCTATGCAAAATTTTATTAGAATTCCCAATGTTATAACATTATTACATAGACTTACAATAAAAACTTATAATTACCGAAAAAGGCTTTTGCCCCGTGATAACCCACAAGTATAGGGGATCGCAACAGTTTTCGATAAGTAAGAGTGTCGAACCCAACGAGGAGCTAAAGGTAGAACAAATATTCCCTCAAGTTCTATCGACCACCGATACAACTCTACGCACGCTTGACGTTCGCTTTACCTAGAACAAGTATGAAACTAGAAGTACTTTGTAGGTGTTGTTGGATAGGTTTGCAAGATAATAAAGAGCAAGTAAATAAAAAGTAGGGGTTGTTTAAATAAAGAAACAATAAAGTAAATATAGCGAGTGTGGAAAGGTGGTGGTAGGAGTTGCGAAATTGCCCCTAAGCAATTGACTACTTTACTAGACAGATAGCAAGTATTATGTGGGAGAGGCCACTGCTAGCATGTCATCCCTGACTTGGAATTCTATGCACTTATGATTGGAACTATTAGCAAGCATCCACAACAACTAATGTTCATTAAGGTAAAACCCAACCATGGCATTAAGATATATTGGTCCCCCTTCAATCCCGTATGCATCAATTTCTATGCTAGGTTGAATCTTCTGTCACTCTTGCCCTCCAATACATAGTCCTATCAACATACAACTAACCCTAGGGTGTGATCCACGCGCGCAATCATATGATGGTCACCAAAGGACATCAACATAACCACAAGCAAATTAAATCAATCATAGCAATTCATCAACAACCGATAGGACAACGAAAATCTACTCAGACATCATAGGATGGCAACACATCATTGGATAATAATATGAAGCATAAAGCACCATGTTCAAATAGAGGGTACAATGGGTTGCGGGAGAGTGGACCGCTGTAGATAGAGGAGGGAAGGTGATGGAGATGTTGGTGAAGATGGTGGAGGTGTTGGTGTAGATCGCGGTGATGATGATGATGGCCACGGCGGCGTTCCGGCGCCACCGGAGGAGAGGGGGAGAGGGGCCTCCTTCTTCCTCTTCTTCCTTGACCTCCTCCCTAGATGGGAGAAGGGTTTCCCCTCTGGTCCTTGGCCTCCATGGCATGGGAGGGGCGAGAGCCCCTCCGAGATTGGATCTATCTCTCTATTTCTCTCTGGTTCTGCGTTCTGTTCTGGCTCTGTTTCACCGTTTCGTGTATATATGGAGATCCATAACTCCGATTGGCCTGAAACCTTCGCCGTGATTTTTTTTCCGAAAATTAGCTTTCTTGCGGCAAAAGAAGAGCGTCAACCGTCTTACGGGTGGCTCACGAGGGTAGGGGGCGCGCCCCCCTACCTCGTGACCACCTCGGGCACCGTCTCGCGTGGATTTTTCTTCCGAAATTTTCCAAATATTCCAAAAATAAGCTCCATCCGTTTTTATCCCGTTTGGATTCTGTTTGGTATGGATATTCTGTGAAACATAAAACATGCAACAAACAGGAACTGGCACTGGGCACTGGATCAATATGTTAGTCTCAAAAATAATATAAAAAGTTGCCAAAAGTATATGAAAGTTGAATAATATTGGCATGGAACAATCAAAAATTATAGATACGACGGAGATGTATCAGCATCCCCAAGCTTAATTCCTGCTCATCCTCGATTAGGTAAATGATAAAAAATAATAATTTTTGATGTGGAATGCTACCTAGCATAATCTTGATCGTATGTCTAATCATGGCATGAATATTATGACACGAGTGATTCAAAGCAATAGTCTCTCCTTTGACATTAAGATAATAATACTTCAAGCATACTAATAAAGCAATCATGTCTTTTCAAAATAACAAGGCCAAAGAAAGTTATCCCTACAAAATCATATAGTCTGGCTATGCTCCATCTTCACCACACAAAATACTCAGATCATGCACAACCCCGATGACAAGCCAAGCAATTGTTTCATACTTTTGACGTTCTCAAACCTTTTCAACTTTCACGCAATACATGAGCGTGAGCCATGGACATAGCACTATAGGTGGAATAGAATATGATGGTGGAGAAGACAAAAAGGAGAAGATAGTCTCACATCAACTAGGCGTATCAACGGGCTATGGAGATGCCCATCAATAGATATCAATGTGAGTGAGTAGGGATTGTCATGCAACGGATGCACTAGAGCTATAAGTGTATGAAAGCTCCAACTGAAACTAAGTGGATGTGCATCCAACTTGCTTGCTCATGAAGACCTCGGGCATTTGAGGAAGCCAATCATCGGAATATACAAGCCAAGTTCTATAATGAAAATTTCCACTAGTATATGAAAGTGATAACTCAAGAGACTCTCTATATGAAGAACATGGTGCTACTTTGAAGCACAAGTGTGGAAAAAGGATAGTAGCACTGCCCCTTCTCTCTTTTTCTCTCATTTTTTTGTTTTCTCTTTTTTTGGTGGGCTTCTTTGGCCTCTTTTTTTATTTGGGCTTCTTTGGCCTCTTTTATTTTTTTTGTAAAGTCCGGAGTCTCATCCCGACTTATGGGGGAATCATAGTCACCATCATCCTTTGCTCACTGGGGCAATGCTCTAATAATGATGATCATCACACTTTTATTTACTTACAACTCAATATTACAACCCGATACTAGAACAAAGATATGACTCTATATGAATGCCTCCGGCGGTGTACAGGGATGTGCAATGATCTAGCGTAGCAATGACATCAAAAAACGGACAAGCTATGGAAACATCATGCTAGCTATCTTACGATCATGCAAAGCAATATGACAATGAATTCTCAAGTCATGTATATGATGATGATGGAAGTTGCATGGCAATATATCTCGGAATGTCTATGAAAATGCCATAATAGGTAGGTATGGTGGCTGTTTTGAGGAAGGTATATGGTGGGTTTATGGTACCGGCGAAAGTTGCGCGGTACTAGAGAGGCTAGCAACGGTGGAAGGGTGAGAGTGCGTATAATCCATGGACTCAACATTAGTCATAAAGAACTCACATACTTATTGCAAAAATCTATTAGTCATCGAAACAAAGTACTACGCGCATGCTCCTATGGGGATAGACTGGTAGGAAAAGACCATCGCTCGTCCCCGACCGCCACTCATAAGGAAGACAATCAATAAATAAATCATGCTCCGACTTCGTTACATAATGGTTCACCATACATGCATGCTACGGGAATCACAAACCTTAACACAAGTATTTCTACAAATCCACAACTACCCACTAGCATGACTCTAATATCACCATCTTTATATCGCAAAACTATTGCAAGGAATCAAACATATCATATTCAGTGATCTACAAGTTTTATGTAGGATTTTATGACTAACCATGTGAATGACCAGTTCCTGTCATCTCTCTAAATAGATATAAGTGAAGCAAGAGAGTTTAATTCTTTCTACAAAAGATATGCCCACGCTCTAACAAATATAAGTGAAGCAAAAGAGCATTCTACAAATGGCGGTTGTCTAAGTGAAGAGAAACAGGCAATCCAAACTTCAAATGATATAAGTGAAGCACATGAAGCATTCTATAAAGCCATACTCAAAAGATATAAGTGAAGTGCAATGAGCATTCTATAAATCAACCAAGGACTATCTCATACCAGCATGGTGCATGAAAAGAAAAATAAAAACCTAAATGCAAAAGACGCTCCAAGATTGCACATATCGCATGAACGAAATGAATCTGAAAACATACCGATACTTGTTGAAGAAAGAGGGGATGCCTTCCCAGCATCCCCAAGCTTGAGCTCTTGCCTATCTTCCTTATTCTCACATCGAGACCTTCTCGATCATCGAACACTTCATCCACACAAAACTTCAACAGAAAACTCGGTAGGATCCGTTAGTATAATAAAGCAAATCACTACTCTAAGTACTATTGCAAACCAATTCATATTTTGTTTTTGCATTGTGTCTACTGTAATATAACTTTTTCATGGCTTAATCCAGTGATATAAATCGATAGTTTCATCAAAACAAGCAAACTATGCATCAAAAACAGAATCTATCTAAAACAGAACAGTCTGTAATAATCTGAACATTCACCATACTTCTGATACTTGAAAAATTCTACCAAAATTAGGAAAAATAAAAAATTTGTATAGGAAGACAGTGCAAAAACAATCAGAATCATTTGACGTTCCAGCTAAAAATGTAAAATCACGCACTACAACCAAAGTTTCTGTCCTGCACCGTACAAACCATCAAGCAAATGTAAACATCCTAAAGGCAAACCTTGGTACATTATTTTTATAATACAATGGAATTGTACAAGGGGATAATTATTTTTATTGAAAAGTTTCTGTAATCAAGATTCACAAAGTTGTCGTGAGCATGAACAAAGTTCAAGGAGCTCTCCCACTTCAACAATGCTTTTCTTTCTCACTTTCACTTTCCTTTTTGAAAAAGTTTTGGGTTCCCCTCTTTATTTTTGTTGTTTTAAAACTATATGAAAGCACTCAACAGAAATAAATGACTCTCTAAAACTTCCAGGTTGTCTCCCTGGCAGTGCTTTCTTTAAAACCATTAAGCTAGGCATATAGTGCTCAAGTAGTGAATCCACCCGGATCCCAAGGTATATCAAAGCCAATTTTAATTAACAATGATTTGTAATTTAGTAGTGAGCACAAAGCAACATATATCAAGCAATGACGAAGTCTAACTCTCTTCCTATGCATTGGCATGTCATAAAAGAACAATTCATGCACACCTAGTAAAGGCCAATGCATAGTATAAATAGTTTCTTGCAATTTTATCGTATTGGAAACATAGAGAGGTGGAGATATAGTTACTCTCTCATAATAATTGCAAGTAGGAGCAGCAAGCACATGCATATTATATCTATCAAAATCATCATGTGCAACAGTAAAAGGCAACCCATCAATGTAATCCTTAATAAGTGCAAACTTCTCCGATATAGTGTAGTTGGGAGAGTTCAAAAAGATAATAGGACTATCATGCGTGGGTGCAATAGCAACAATTTCATGTTTAACATAAGGAACTATAGCAAGTTCATCTCCATAAGCATAATTCATATTGGCATCTTGGCCACAAGCATAGCAAGCATCATCAAAAAGGGATATTTCAAGAGAATCAATGGGATCATAACAGCCATCATAGCAATCATCCTTCGGTAAGCACGAAGGGGAATTAAACAATGTATGAGTTGAAGAGTTACTCTCATTAGAAGGTGGGCACGGGTAGCTAATCCGCTCTTCCTCCTTTTGTTCTTCGGTCTCCTCCTCATCTTTTTCATCCAATGAGCTCACAGTTTCATCAATTTCTTCTTCCATAGACTCCTGCAAAATATTAGTCTCTTCTTGGACAGCGGAGTAGTACTCAATATATGGTTTAACATAAGCATTAGAAGCATAATTATCATAGCAATATTTAAATATGGCAAAGTTTTCAGATTTGTGAAGAGTAGCATCATACTTTTCAATCAAAGAATCAATTTCAAAAGCACCCTTAAAAGCAACAAATTCTTCAATTTGTTGAACATCATAGTAATTATAAACACCCTTGGCATATGAAGATAAGATTCCATTATCAATAAACTCACATTGGTAGGGAAGGTGTTTCTTAGGGTTTTCAGAGCAACAAGTAAAATCATATATTGCACATAAATTCCAAGCATAGCATTGCAAACGTTGAATTTGACCCCATAATAGTTTCCCTTTTTCAGATATACGGTGTCGCACATAACAAGCATGCTCATCTAAAGATTTGCCCTCAACTAAGCTAGTTGGGGTTTCGGCACGAGCACAAAGGGATCGAAGATGATCCAAGTAATAAGCTTCAACAGTGTGATATATTTTGAGTGGTTCTTCAACCATTGGTTTAGTAGGTACAACTAATTTTTTTGGTATTTTGCGTTTCCTACCCATAACTAAAGATAGAAAACAACTAAGAACAGCAAATAAAAATTACTTAGTGATAAAGCAAACAAGCACACACGAGAATATTCACCCCATGCTATTGCTCCCCGGCAACGGCGCCAGAAAAAGGTCTTGATAACCCACAAGTATAGGGGATCGCAACAGTTTTCGATAAGTAAGAGTGTCGAACCCAACGAGGAGCTAAAGGTAGAACAAATATTCCATCAAGTTCTATCGACCACCGATACAACTCTACGCACGCTTGACCTTCGCTTTACCTAGAACAAGTATGAAACTAGAAGTACTTTGTAGGTGTTGTTGGATAGGTTTGCAAGATAATAAAGAGCAAGTAAATAAAAAGTAGGGGCTGTTTAAATAAAGAAACAATAAAGTAAATATAGCGAGTGTGGAAAGGTGGTGGTAGGAGTTGCGAAATTGCCCCTAAGCAATTGACTACTTTACTAGACCGATAGCAAGTATTATGTGGGAGAGGCCACTGCTAGCATGTCATCCCTGACTTGGAATTCTATGCACTTATGATTGGAACTATTAGCAAGCATCCGCAACTACTAATGTTCATTAAGGTAAAACCCCAACCATAGCATTAAGATATATTGGTCCCCCTTCAATCCCGTATGCATCAATTTCTATGCTAGGTTGAAGCTTCTGTCACTCTTGCCCTCCAATACATAGTCCTATCAACATACAACTAACCCTAGGGTGTGATCCACGCGCGCAATCATATGATGGGCACCAAAGGACAGCAACATAACCACAAGCAAATTAAATCAATCATAGCAATTCATCAACAACTGATAGGACAACGAAAATCTACTCAAACATCATAGGATGGCAACACATCATTGGATAATAATATGAAGCATAAAGCACCATGTTCAAGTAGAGGGTACAGCGGGTTGCGGGAGAGTGGACCGTTGTAGATAGAGGGGGAAGGTGATGGAGATGTTGGTGAAGATGGCGGAGGTGTTGGTGTAGATCGCGATGATGATGATGATGGCCACGGCGGCGTTCCGGCGCCACCGGAGGAGAGGGGGAGAGGGGCCCCCTTCTTCCTCCTCTTCCTTGACCTCCTCCCTAGATGGGAGAAGGGTTTCCCCTTTGGTTCTTGGCCTCCATGGCATGGGAGGGGCGAGAGCCCCTCCGAGATTGGATCTATCTCTCTATTTCTCTCTGGTTCTGCGTTCTGTTCTGGCTCTGTTTCACCGTTTCGTGTATATATGGAGATCCGTAACTCCGATTGGCCTGAAACCTTCGCCGTGATTTTTTTCTTCCGAAAATTAGCTTTCTTGCGGCAAAAGAAGAGCGTCAACCGCCTTACGGGTGGCTCACGAGGGTAGGGGGCGCGCCCAGGGGGGTCAGGTGCGCCCCCTACCTCGTGACCACCTCGGGCACCATCTCGCGTGGATTTTTCTTCCGGAATTTTCCAAATATTCCAAAAATAAGCTCCATCCGTTTTTATCCCATTTGGATTCCGTTTGGTATGGATATTCTGCGAAACATAAAACATGCAACAAACAAGAATTGGCACTGGGCACTAGATCAATATGTTAGTCCCAAAAATAATATAAAAAGTTGCCAAAAGTATATGAAAGTTGAATAATATTGGCATGGAACAATCAAAAATTATAGATACAACGGAGACGTATCACCCCGCTTTATAGATAAAGCAAACCGCCACAAAGCATCCATACACAAAGGGGTTCACACCACACACCCAGGTCTCACAATAAGTACATAAGGTTCTGGTGAGGGCACAACTCAACAAGCCTAAAGAAAAAGAAAAAGAAGATGAGGCCTAGAAAGGCCATAGATGAGTCGGGCTCTTAATCCGACTCAGGAGGAGGAGGGGGGCGGCGGCGGCGACAGACGAACAGCCATCGAGCGGAGGTCGGCGACGAAAGCGGAGATGGCGTCCCGGTCCCGAGGGAGGCTAAGTGGCCGCCAAAACTACAAGTAACCAGATAATATGAAGAGGGCGTCGGTAGCACGTCGAAGCGAAATGCGGTGAATCACAACTCTGTTGCGGATAGTCCAGAGGGTCCAAGCGAGCACCCCAATCTCCAACCACCTAATGTGGCGAGAATGTGGGGGGGGGGGGGGGTTCTGGAGTTCGGCAAACAGGTCGGGGAAATTGGTGTGGCACCAATTGCCCCCAACCACCTCTCTAAAGCAGCTCCAGATAAATTGGGCAGACAAACAAGAGAAGAAAATGTGATTTGAGTCTTCGGGGACACCACAGAGCGGGCACAGGCCGTTACCAGGGCCGTTGCACTTGCACACCTCCACCCTAGACGGAGTCCACCCACGAATCCATTGCCACATGAAGATACAGATCTTCAGGGGTAGGCGGATGGACCAAACGGCCGTAAGGAGAGGGGCGCAGAGGAGGGGGCAATGGCCTGGTAGAGGGATTTGGTGGAAAATTGGCCAGACGGCTCAATGCGCCACCAGACTAAATCCGGGTCAGCGTCCACCATAGGCTCGTGGAGGGCGATGCAGTCGAGTAACTCGTGCGAAGCGGCAGAGTTCAGAGGCCCAAATGGCCTCCGGAAGGCGAGGCGCCCTAAATCAATAAACTGTGTTTGGCTATGTATCACTGAAAGGTCGTGCGGAAATATGATGGGGAAATTATTCAAATCATTCATAGAAAGCTATGGTGATGGTGACCATGGCACTTACTTATTTATTTTATACTTTTATCTTAATCTTTTGCATTTAGATACTACATATGGATCGAGGAATTTTCTTGGATTTTCAACATAATAATCTATTTATTCTCTTTTATTTTTTAGAAAATAAAATATATTTACAACTTTCCTCACTTATTTGGGATGGATCTCTTATGAAGCCAACAAGTTGTTCCATATGCTCTCTCTTACAAAATTTCTATACGACGCTAGCTGTGTCAAATTACAAGGAAAGGTACACACATTTTGCGAACTGGGCCAACCCAATTTTGGATGTACATAAACAGGGCCGGCCCTGGGTAGGGGCAAGAAGGGCGATGCCCTAGGGCCCAGCCCGATGGGGCCCCCCGACCCTGTGCATATATATACTACACAGCCGAACAAAATGGGCCTTAAAACATGTAGCCCAATCAGTTAGGTTATGTTGTGCTAAAACAAAACTAGTAGGTTACGTGAATTGTGAAAGACCGAAAGGCACTATCCCAGTTTTTTTTGAACATCAGTACAAACACAAGTGCTCATATACACACGCATACACTCACCCCTATGAAGGCACACACGCACACCCTACCCCTATGAACACCTCCGAAAGACTGAGCCGACATATCATCTTGAAATTTATGAAGTCATCGTAGGCACCTCGTCATCGACGGGAACGTCTCCTCCCACTGAATGCGCATCGCCTGAAATCCTGAAATAAATCCAGGAATAAATGCGAGCACCAGGATTTGAACCCTGGTGGGCTGGGGATACCATAGTCCCTCTAACCATTCAACCACAGGTTGGTTTGCCACTATCCCAGTTTCATTCAATCAATCCATCTCCTAACACCAGCCGCCGTCGTTTCTTCTTCCTGTGTCCTCGTTCCCCGTCCCGCTCCTACTCTCGAAGCATGCAACTTGCCTAGGAAATTAATGGATATTGCCGCTATAGTTGATTTCTTTGATACGCTTTCAGTTTCTTCATCTCACTCCTCTATGGATTTGCCTATAAGTATTCTCATCTAGTGGACGCTCATAAGCTCAGTCACTTTGGAAGTTGCAATAGGATAGTTTCTTGGGTCAAAGGCCTACATAGTTCTTGTAATTTCATAGTCCTTTTCCGGTTGATCTTTGTACTATTTTTCTTTGTTTTGTAGCGATTCCCTGACTGATCTTCTATTTCTGTACAAGTTGCTCATTTGAGGATACGAGGACCCTAGGAAGATCCGATATGCTTGCGATTGGATAGCTAGATTTCTTCTATTTTTTCACTGACAAATTCAGGTATTTCCATTCCTTTCTTGTAAAATGTTGATTAAAAACATGAGAAAGAAGAAAGAAAATGCTAGCAGATAAGTTAGATCTGATATATTTTATTTAGTAATGAAAAAAAGATGGTTTTAGGGCATAAAAACATTGTGCTTTGTATCTTTTTTTGCATCGATTGTGCTTTATATCGATGTAATTTATATTTTCACTACTAGCACATATGCTCGTGCGTTGCAACGGGAGATAAATAGTATGCATTTAAAGTCAATGACAATTATATGTGCAAGCAAAATCTTATGTGCACACGAAAAAAAGAACATTTAGCTTCTCGGTTTCGCCACGTGTGAAAGAATCAATCCGCTATTTTTCCATTCATTAATCGAGGGCATTTAAGAGTTTTGTTACGTCACCGCACGTCAGATAAGGCCCATGAGTTATTCAATCTACTTTACTTTTCAATCCTTTCGATCGAGGGGATTTTAAGGTATGAATTTCCTAAATATTCTAGGAGACATGAACAATTTTTTAAATACGGAACAATTTTTTTAATTATGTACACTTCAAAAAACACGAAAAAATATGAAAGGGAACATCTTTTTGAATTCACAAACATTTTCTGAAAATAACAACGTTTTTTATAAAAATATTAACATTATTTGACTTTGTGAACATTTTTTAAAAACGGGAATATGTGTTAAAAATTCATAAGATTTTCAGAAAATGTGTATCTTTTATACAAAGCATTATTTTTAATTGTGCAAATTTCACTAAAAAGGAATATTATTCCAATTTGGAGCATTTTTTAAATGCCATTTTCATTTAAGACATCTCGAAAAAAATTCAAAACAATAATTGTTTTTTAACGTAAAGTTTTTTGTAGGTTCCACATATTTTTCAAAATAGCAAAAAAATTAGGAATTCTTAACATTTTCAAAAAATTGTTTTTCTTAACTTTGAATTTTTTTGAGAGTTTTTAAATTAAGAAATAAATTCTAAAAGAAAAATAAACTTGGAAGGGAAGAAAGAGATAGGGAAATAAGAATAAAATAGAAGTAAAAGACAGAAACAAAGAAAATGGGCCAGCCTACTATTGGTTGTCCTGTGCGAAACTCCAACAGAAAAACATGAACATTATTTGAATTTTTGATTTTTTTTAAAATTGGAACATGTGTTTCATAAGATTTTGAGAAAATGTGTATCTTTTATACACGAAGATCATTTTTAGTTGTGGCAATTTACCTAAAACAATAATATTTTCTTAATTTGATGCATTTTTTGAAATGCCAATTTCTTTTTAGACATCTCGAACAATTTTGAAAAATATGTTTTTTTTGCAAAAATGGGAAACTTTTTGCATGTTCTGAATATTTGACAAAATAGCAAGAAAATTTTGGAATTCTAAATATTTTCAAAATTTTGTTTTTAATTCTGAACGTTTTTTGAGAATTTTAATTTACGAAATAAATGATAAAATAAAAATAAAATTGGAAGGGAAAACGAGATATAATAATAATAATAATAATAATAATAATAATAATAATAATAATAATAATAATAATAGAAGTAAAACACAGAAACAAAGAAAAATGGGCTAGCCCAATATTGGTTGTCCTGTGCGAAACTCGACTATATGTTGCCTTGTGCTGGAAATAGTGTTTTTCCAACTGCGTGGGCAGACAAATAAGTGGGCTGGCTTCGCAGGGCCAGAGCGCGCGGCCCACGGACGGAAATTCTTTTTTAGCAAACAAAGGCATAAAAAATTAGTACCATCTCGGATAGCAAAAAATGTTCTTTTCGGTGGTGAACGGATGAAAAAATTGACGAAACGCACCTTGCTTTATTAGTAGGTATAGATATAGATATTAGGCCCACTTTTTAAGTTCGCCCCGGGCCTTCGAAAAGTCAAGACCGGCCCTGTACATAAAGCATTCTTTTTCTGGTTTTGGTAATCTTCTAGATGTTTCCTATCAGTTTTACCTGTTTTAGGGACCTTCTAGAAAGTAAGGTTCCTGAACTGTTTTACATTTCTTTTATATGTTTTCTCGGTTTTGGGGTTTTCTTTTTTAATTATTTTTTACGTTTTCTCCTTATCATTTTTCCCTTTTCCTTTTTTATTTATTTTACTCATAAATTCATAATTTCCAAAAATGTTCATATGTGAAATGTTTGGAATTTAAGCAATATTCCTTTTCTAAATGATCGAGAATTACAAAATTTTTTTTAGTTTTTATAAAATGTTCAGGAATTTGCATATTGTTTGTACTTCAAAATTACAATTTTTTAAATTTGCTTGAAAAATTACCAAAAATGTATCAAATTTCAACTTTTTGTACATGTCTTTATTAAAATTTTCATATTTCAAAATTTGTTCAATTTTTTAAACAATCACATAACATATTTTGTTTGTTTTTAGAAAATGTTCAACAAAATGAAAATTCTGAAATTTGTTTGTGTTTTCTAAAAGCTGATTTGGGACTTCGAATTTTGTTTCAAATCAGCAACTTAAGTTAGTTCAAATATTCACGTTGCCATTTAGTCATCAGCATCCATTAGCAGTATTGGCCAGCAGCTTCCATTAAATGGTGGTTGGTGCCGGTTCGAGAGGAGAGCTCCTCTTCGGTGCCCTCAGCGCCGGTTAGGGGAGAGGGCACCTAAAGGTGAGCTATAGTGGGCCGGTCCTCTTCGGTGCCCTCAGCGCCGCTTAGGGGAGAGGGCGCCTAAAGGTGAGCTATAGTGGGCCGGGCCAACGATGCTCGTGTCTATGCTAAAAAAACAAATCCTCACAAAAAAAAGAGAGAACTAGGAATCAAACACACATGCCAAACGTGAGGAACTTGCGCACAGTACCAATGCAGCTCATCGGCTTTGGTGTGTTTATTCCGAAAACAGACTATGAAAGTTGTTTCTGTGGCAGTACAATTTTTTAAAAGAAAACATAAATTTGGAAAACGATCCACATTTTCTTTGAAGTTCATCCATTTTGTAAGACAATTCAAGGCTTTTCAAAGAAATTTTCACAAAAATCTAAAAAGTTTATCAAATTTGAAAAAAAAATCATCGTATTTGAAAAAAGTTCATCGAGTTTGAAAAAAAGCTCATCGAGTTTTGAAAAAGTTCATCAAATTTGAAAAAAAATCATCAATTTTAGAAAAAAAGTTCATCCTATTTGAAAAAAGTTTGTCGAATTTGAAAAAAGTTCATCTAATTTGAAAAACAGTTCATCAATTTTGAAAAACATTCGTCGAATTTGAAAAAGTTCATCTAATTTGAAAAAAAGTACATAAATTTTGCAGAAACATCGTCGTCTTCGAAAAAGGTTCATGCATTTAAGGAAAAAAGAGAGAAAGGAAAAAGGAAAGCAAACTGGAAAACAACGCATTCTTTTTCATTTTATAAAGAATACCTAAAACTGTTCTAGCACATCTTGTCATCTGACACATTGGTTGGTTCGCTCCCTACTTAAACGACGAAACGAACACGGTTCGATTCACAGGGAACGCACTAGTTTTTGGTTCGCTCCTGTACCTAATTGCATTTATTCGACGCTTGAAGCGGATGACTGGTCCAAGGCCAGTGGGCAAGCCTCTTGTGCCGCTCTCTTACAGCCCTGTCCGCTTTTTCTCAAAAGAAAAAGTCTAGTTGGCCCGCTTGGATTTGGGCGACTAGCCCATTGGTGGATTAAAAAAAATGGAGATTTCTTCCAGGCGCAACTGCCCAACCAAATTCTAAATAAGGTAATGACGTGCCTTTCATAGCTCATGGCTGCTTGGTGTGATGGTTATGCTCGTGTGCTGTGGATCCATTTGTCCCAATTTCAAATCCTATGCCAACATGTTTTTTTGCCATTTGAATCATGTGTCATGTTGGTCCTGTTCGGGCCCTAGTTGATGAATACATCAAAATATTTTCCATTTGAATTATGTGTCATGCTGGTCTTGTTCGGGTCCTAGTTGATGAATACATCAAAATATAAATAACTAATTTAATATAGAAAAGCGAGTCCTATGCGCTTTGATAATTATGATTTATGAATGTAGTTAATCATATTCTTCGCTTCCTCCCTTGATTTTGTAAAACTATAATGCAACATACAATTATGTGTTACTAGAAGCATGCACGTAACACATCTTCAGCGGCAGAAATATGTAATAGTTATTGCAACGCAACGAAGGTGAGGCAAAAAGTCACCCTATTACAACCAATACATGCTTTGTTGCAATATGAAGCCATGTTTTTTGCAACAATATCTATGACTAGCGCCACATGTCAGAATTGTTGCAATATATTTCTAAATATTACCACAAAGATGTATTTTGTTGCAATACCTAGCCTTTATTGCAACAAGATGACCAATTCACGCAGCGGGATGGAACTGTCGCAATATCACTACCATATTACAACGCGGATGCCGCTTGTGGCAATACATGGCTTCTATTGCAACAAAATGAGTACTTAGCGCGATGAAACGAAGTTGTGGCGATATGTAGATCCTATTACCACAAGCTGGAATTTTGTGGTAATATAACACTTTATTGCAACAAAAGATAGTTGTAGCAATAATTTTTGTTGCAATAGACCGGAATCCTTGTAGTGCATGACTTGATACATCCGTATCTAGACAAAACTAAGACAAGAATTTTGGGATGGAAGGAGTACTTTATGAACATCAATGCTACCTTTTAAGAGGGTATATTTGCCTCAGTAACTTGTGTTATGGATATTGCATGTAATCCCTCTGCTCTCATGCCTTTGAAGACATGTTTTAGTGTCTTTGTTCACTCATTTTTGTGCGTATATGTAGTCATATATGGAGTATAATATCGAAAATCATCTTTTATTTCTGAACGGAGGTAGTAATAAAATATGGTTTCTGTTTGAATTAGAACCAGGTCCGCGGTGTAGATGAAGTTCTCAAAGTCATGCCGTGTGAACTGGAAGACCTGATGATGAGTTCTGCTGCTGAACTATCCAGCTGCTGTGTCCTTGTCGCCACGTGTCCTGAACTAGTGTTTTCCTGTAGCATTGTTGTCAGGCGTGTTCTCGAGGCTGTACTTGACCACAACAATTTTCTGGATGTGCATTCGATTACGAAGGGTGTGGTTCTTGTAAAGCTTCCCAACAAATCTGATGCGGCCTGCCTTCATCATCATGTTTATGAGTGGAAAGACCACTCTGTTAGGTTCTCCAAGGTTGACAAGATGGTGATGGTGCATGTAGACATCTCACACAAAGTCCATGGCCTAGTCAGTTATGCGGGGTTCATCCCGTAGGTCGGTGGCAAAAAATAGTCTGCAGAGTTTAGTTAGTGCAACTTTGCTTGTCTGTAGTAAGTACTATTGTTCAGTACTTGATTTGTGTTTGTGAACCCTGTATTGTTTATTAGTACTGCCGCTTTTAGTGTGTGGTCAGTCCTGAGAACGGTCTATGTTAATGTCTGTCCACTCAATTCAGTCTGTATATTTTGAAGTATCCATATCATATTTTTTGTGAGGACGGTCTATCAATTATGGTTACACTCCAATATCTGTATGCATTGTAGGGTTTATCGCACCCACCAGGATTTCCAGCCCCATGGATGTTCGGTCCATATGATTTGTCACGACCTTTGGACTGTCCTGCTTGTGGGAGTAGGCGGGGCCCCTGCATGCCACGCGTAGTTGGACGATCAATCTTCTGTTTAGTACTTCAACATAGTGATTTCCTAGTAAGGATTCACTCGTGTCACATCAAGTAAATCTTATTGATTTACTGTCTAAATCTTATTGATTTAATGTCATGTTTTCTTTCTTTTCCTGCAATTTTAGGATGCAGGTTTTGCCATGTGACATTCATCACAGAATAAACCGTTTGGTTTGCTCTACGATGGCTATTTTTGCAGGTTTCACTTCTTATGTTGTGTCAGCAACGAAGGCACTGTCCATCACTTATATTACTGGAAAAAATTGGATCAGTCTGTTGTCTGAGTACAAGCTGAATCCCTATGATGAACTGCAGTTTGGTTTAACAAATACGCCACAATTAGTCCTTACGCGTTTAAAAGAAATGAAGAAAAAAACTGGATCACGGTCACGGATCCTAGTCAAGTTAGAAAGTTGATCATAGCAGACCAGACACGATCATCGCTGTCTTGCACAGATCGAGCACCGACAGTTTCTCTAGCACTGACAGCGGCAGCAGCTCAGTCTGATCCAGTTGAGGATTGGGCACCGACCGCGTCAGCGGATCAGTCTGATCTACCGGAGGATCAGGCATCGACACCGACACCTGCTCTAACACCGGCACCAGCTCTATAAGGAGCACTATCTCCGGCAGCAGCAGCGGCTTCGGCACCTGCACCAACACTTGCACTTGCATCTGCTCCGGCCCGTGCAGTTACACCGACAACAGACTAGGCTGCAGTTCGCACTTCATATACCAAAGTCCTTACAAAAACCGACATGTCCACCTTCTTGGTAAGCATTGGCCGCCCAAGTGCTTCGTTCTTTTTTCTTTCCATGTTGTTTCACATGATTCACTGTGTTGATCTAACTGTTTGGGTATGTCTTCTTGTTTGCAAACAGAGAATTCCTAGAGCAACGAGGGAGTCGTTCAACAATCCGGGCGACTGCGGCTAAGTTTCTCTTACCATGTGCAGCCTTGGTGTGAATGAACCTGCTCAATATATCGTAAGTACAAAGGATGGTCGCATGATGATTGATGCTAAAGGATGGTCAAGGTTCAAATCTAAATCATATCTTGCAGTAGGGGATGATGTCAAAATCAAACTTTCTCGGCAAGGAGAGCTGGTCCAAATCAACTTTGAAATTCTTCAGTAGCAGCACGCAACTGCCTAACTGATCTATCCTCCGAGAGATTTTGATGTAATAATCTGGCATGGTGAAACAAGTGTCCTGTGTGTATAAGTAGTACGATAGTATTATTTATCACATGGTATATCGTTGATAGAATTGCAACTCTGATTGCTGGTTAGGAACTGTCATTCGATTTCATTCCAACAGCTGGCGTGCTTTATTCAATTTTGTGTATTCGCCTTGCGATAGCATCTAAAACCAGCGTCATACCGATCGCTTGCAATATGAAAAGCGCTGAGGTAGAACACATGGGCCCCCAAACATGCAGGGTCGGCCTGTGGCCCAAAGTCCAGAACCTGGTTTCGAGAAGCACTAGCTCAGTGCAGAAGTGGCGTCCTCCTCCTGCTGTGGGTTGGGCGAAGATGAATGTTGATGATGCGTTATCTCGCAATGGTGAAAGGGGAGCCCTGGCAGTTGTGAGCCGGGATCATACAGGCTTCTTCCTTGGAGAATCAGCACTGGTGTGCGAAAGTGTTACTAATCCAGAGATCCTAGAGGCAATGGCATGTTGCGAGGGGCTATCTCTGGCTCTTGACTTAAACCTGCAACAAGTTTAGATTAGCACCGATTGTTCAGCAACAGTCAAGCATATCGAAGAGGCATACTTGGGGCCCAGCAAAGTTATTATGGACGAGATCAAGATGAGGAAGAATATGTTCCAAACCATGGAGATCATACATGAAAAACGCGAGTGTAATGTTGAAGCGCATGTGCTCGCAAAAGCTGCTACTTCTTTGCCCTGTGGACGCCATCTTTGGCTCACAGGAACCCCCGAAATTATTTGTATATCTATGACTGTTAATCTTCAATAAACCAGCTTTTATCCCTCAAAAAAATCTGAGTATTATATTCTCAGCTGAACCCCCATAATGCCCGTGCGTTGCAGAGGGAGTATATTTCTCGGCAAGGTGACCCTGTGATATAAAAGATTTGTATATTTCTTTATAGAGGGAGTATCTCTCTATCAAAATATATATTTATGTGTAACTAGTTACTCTTGTCTTTCTACTTCCTTTCGCTGATATGTGGGGCAGCCGGCAACGGGGTCTGTTGGGGAACGTAGCAGAATTTTAAAATTTTCTACGCATCACCAAGATCAATCTATGGAGTCATCTAGCAACGAGGGAGAGGGGAGTGCATCTACATACCCTTGTAGATCGCGCGCGGAAGCGTTCAAGAGAACAGGGTTGATGGAGTCGTACTCGTCGTGATCCAAATCACCGATGACCTAGCGCCGAACGGACGGCACCTCCGCGTTCAACACACGTACGGTTGGGAAGACGTCTCCTCCAAATTGATCCAGCAAGGGGGAAGGAGAGGTTGATGAAGATCCAGTAGCACGACGGCGTGGTGGTGGAAGCAACGGTGATCTCGGCAGGGCTTCGCCAAGCTCAGGGAGAGGGAGGAGTGTCACGGGAGGGAGAGGAAGGCGCCAAGGGCTAGGGTGCGGCTGACCTCCCTCCCCCCACTATATATAGGCCCCCTAAGGGGGGCGCCAGCCCTAGGAGATTGAATCTCCAAGGGGGGCGGCGGCCAAGGGGGGTGGAGTGCCCCCCAAGCCAAGTGGGGCGCCCCCACCCCTAGGGTTTCCAACCCTAGGCGCAGGGGGAGGCCCATGGGGGGGCGCACCAGCCCACTAGGGGCTGGTTCCCCTCCCACTTCAGCCCATGGGGCCCTCCGGGATAGGTGGCCCCACCCGGTGGACCCCCAGGACCCTTCCGGTGGTCCCGGTACAATACCGATTACCCCCGAAACCTTCCTGATGGCCGAAACTTGACTTCCTATATATAAATCTTCACCTCTGGACCATTCCGGAACTCCTCGTGACGTCCGGGATCTCATCCAGGACTCCAAACAACTTTCGGGTTACCGTATACTAATATCTCAACAACCCTAGCGTTACCGAACCTGAAGTGTGCAGACCCTACGGGTTCGGGAGACACGCAGACAGGACCGAGACGACTCTCCAGTCAATAACCAACAGCGGGATCTGGATACCCATGTTGGCTTCCACATGCTCCTCGATGATATCATCGGATGAACCACAATGTCGAGGATTCAATCAATCCGTATACAATTCCCTTTGTCAATCGGTACGTTACTTGCCCGAGACTCGATCGTCGGTATCCCAATAACTTGTTCAATCTCGTTACCGGCAAGTCACTTTACTCGTACCGTAATGCATGATCCTATGATCAACCACTTGGTCACATTGAGCTCATTATGATGATGCATTGCTGAGTGGGCCCAGAGATACCTCTTCGTCATACGGAGTGACAAATCCCAGTCTCGATTCGTGCCAACCCAATAGACACTTTCGGAGATACCCGTAGTGTACCTTTATAGTCACCCAGTTACGTTGTGACGTTTGGCACACCCAAAGCCCTCCTACGGTATCTAGGAGTTGCACAATCTCATGGTCTAAGGAAATGATACTTGACATTCGGAAAAGCTATAGCAAACGAACTACACGATCTTTGAGCTATGCTTAGGATTGGGTCTTGTCCATCACATCATTCTCCTAATGATGTGATCCCGTTATCAATGACATCCAATGTCCATAGTCAGGAAACCATGACTATCTTTTGATCAACGAGCTAGTCAACTAGAGGCTCACTAGGGACGTGTTGTGGTATATGTATTCACACATGTATTACGATTTCCGGATAACACAATTATAGCATGAACAATAGACAATTATCATGAACAAACAAATATAATAATAACCATTTTATTATTGCCTCTAGGGCAGATTTCCAACAGGGTCCACGTGCCATATGCACAAATTAGAGTGCACAACTTCACGGTAGACACACCCGGTCGTAGCTCCACAGTAATGCCCAATGAGCCGTCAAATCACAACCCCCCCTTTCCAGCTTTAGCAGTAAGCTGGACGGACGAAGTGGCAATATTTCACTGGGCCTGAATCCCCTTCTCCCTCGTCTGCTTGTTCAGAGAAAACCCCCTCTCGGCGATTGCATAGGGTTTTCTCATGGAGAACCAGGTACGAATTCTTCATCCATCCCCGATAAACCTAAGTCCCTTGGTCGCAGGTAATCCTAGGATGGCAGTCGCCGCCGTTGATGCATATTTCTTCCTACTGAATCTAGTGTGTTTCATTTGCAGTGCCCAAAGTGTGAGTACCCTACAGGTTTCTGCGCCCTCGGCGAGACGCCACACTTGTTCCTTCTCATCCTAACACAGCATTTTGAAACACGCACAGTATGTTCCTAGAATCCTCTTTTCTATCCGGGGGGTGGGGTTTTTTTGAACATGCTGTGTTCTCATATTATTTTTCCTGCAGTGTATTATTTGCACTGCCAGAACACATGTACTCAAGATGCTCGACCTTGCCATAACTGAATACACTAGTTTAATGGTCACAGTGAAGACAAGCCATGGATATAAGTTCCGAGTTGGGTTCATGAACCAAGAAGATCGCTGCTTTTTTATGGCCGAACTTGGATAAACTTTCTCAAGTGTTACAGACTGAAAGTTGGTGCAGAATGTTGATGGAAATAGCAGAACCTGGTCTCATCTTCACTGCGATCTTCCACCCCGGCGTCATTCCAATTGTTCATCCATGTTAGTTTTGTATCTGGTTCTTGCTTGTTGCCTCAATTACTTCTTAATCCACCTATTCTGTCTAACTAATCACAATTTAACTTTAGAAGTAGCAACGAATCTCTCACGAAGATGCTACTTCTAACTAATATTTTCTTATAATTGGTGGCACGTGTAGGTTTTTTCAGAGTTAAGCAGTCTGCTCGTTTGTTACTCTATAATAACTCGACTGTTACTAATGCACTGAAGTTGATTGGATCGACATCCACAAGTTCCTACACTTTATTGATCGTCTTGAGGTCCTTGTGGGGCGTTTCAATGGTGGAAGGCCACGTGGGATATGTGTGCCACTACTGCACTCGTTGAACAGGTCCAACTGTGTCGAGATACTTATGGTACGAGCTGTTTTCTGTTATATATGTTGTTCATAAACTATTGCTTATACACAGTTTTACAGTTGTGATCTTCTTGAAACAGGAACTGTCGAGTTCTATTGTTCCTATACAGATGCCTGACCATGGTCGGGTCAGACTTGCGCTTGGTCACAACATGATGTTTATGTCGACCTACTCAATTCCCCTTGGAGGTGAAAAGATACTTATTCATGGGTGGTCTCAAATAATGAAGGCCCGTCCATCTTGGAGAATAGGACAGAAGATTATGTTCATGCTTTTCCATGGCTCTAAAGCGAATATCCTGTTTATTGACCACGTTGCGAGATGAAGCCGCTTTCAGAAGGTTGTGGATGCACGGGGTGGCGCCTGGGCCTTGTCCTGAGGCTTGGCGGCCTCACCCTTGGTTAACTTTACGCAAAGTAGCACGGTTCGAGGCGTGCTTTGTATGGTTGAACCTGTATAAGTACTCATACTACTTTCAGCTTTGGTTGTTAAGTGCCCCTGCTGGTTTCAGTTAAGGTTGTTAAGTACTCCTGCTGCTTTTATAGTCTATCGTGTTTCTTCAGTCCTGTCTTCCTCCAACCGCCAAAACCAAACCAGCACCGGCGGGGCCGCCTGCTTCTGCCTCCCACGGCTGGCTGCGCCTCAGCGCACGCATCGCCACCCCACCGTCTCCTAAATCGTTAACGCCGACGTCCTCCGCGCGCTTTGGTGCGCTCGCCGCGGCGCCGCCCTCTCACGTTGTCAACATGGTCAACAAACAACAGGAATCGGCAGAAGTACGTGGAGAGGATGACAGTAGGGGCCCACCACGTCAGCGTATGGAAAAATAAAATGCTTCCTCCTAGTGTTTTCCTGACATCTGGGACCCACAACATTGTGAGCATATATAGTCAATAGACAAGAGAACTGCACAAGATCGGTTGATACCTGGGACATAGCTACTCGAGCAGTATTTTTTTGTTTGGTATTGTTGAGACGGAGCAGGGTTTGAACTGGGCTGTGGCCCGTCTAGCCCAGGCTTATATTTTATGTTCACCATGTGACCAGCCCAGCTATTTTTCTTTGTGAAAATGAGCTCAGTTTATTTTTTATGAAGAATACCCAATCCAAGCCTACTTATTTTTCTACGCCCAGATGGGCTGCAACTCTTTCAAGACACCTGCAAATCTTGAAAGTAATATGAAATGGGTTGTAAATATAAAAACAGATGACAAATTGGCAATTACTTTATAATTTCTGAATTTTATTACATTTTCAGATTCCTATTTCACTGGGCATTAACCTAATTTAAATATATCTTCAAAGTACTTTAAATCTGGCTGGACATTTCGGTATTAAAAATAGTTTGGAACCCATAAAAATATGCAAAATTGGCCCTGGCCAACAAAAAAAAACGACGGCAATAAATTGCATAAGAAGTTGCCATGAGCTATATATAAATTATTAAAAAAGAGGAAGTGGTCTGACTTGTGGGCCTGTTTAGTTGACGCGTATGCAAGATTTTTTTTAGTTATTATATACGTCAACAAACGATTCTAGCAGACGTGACATCCAACGGCCGTCGTGTTTCTTCAATCTCTGATCTTCTTGCTCCAGCCGCCAAAGCAGCGCTGGCGGGACCGCCTACTCCCGCCTCCCATGGCCGGCTGTGCTGCCGCGCAGGCCTTAGCGCCCCCTACTACTCCCACCGCTAGCCAGGGCATCCCTCTACTCACCCACACCCCTGTTATTCTGCGGCGACGGCAGCCTCACACCGCAGCCGAACCGATGAACGCTCATACTCCTCTCCGCATGGGCATCCACTGTCGCGTCTTCCCCGGCTCGGCGTCGTCCCCTTCCTATGCCTCGCCGTCGTCCACCGCCGTGGTGCTCTCGGCGCGGCGTGGTCAATGTGGTCAACGACCAACTTCCATCAGAAGAGTACTGTACGTGGAGAGGCTGACAGCTGGGTCAACGGCAGCCTCCTTATTACGCAGAAAATAATTATTCCTCCACCCGACAGCGGGGACCCACCAGACAGGCCACCAGTATTTTGCAAAAAAAATCGTTTCCCCCTGACTGCTGGGACCCATCGGACGGGCCACCGTATTTCACGAAAAAAACGTTCCCCCCGCTGTCATCTCGGACCCACCGGAAGTGCCTCCTTATTACGCACAAAAAATGAATACTCCCCCGGCTAGCTGGGACCCACCTTGGTGGGAGGCTGACTTGTGGGCCTACTAAGTTGACGGGGACGAAGGGCTTTGTCAACTTAGTCAATATGAATGATTCTAGCTCCAGTGATTGTATGATGTCCATCCAACGGCCGTAGTGCTTCTTCAACCTCTGGCCTTCTTGCTCCAGCCGCCCAAAGCAGCGCCGGTCGTGCCGCATGCTCCTGCCTCCCGTGGCCGGCTGTGCTGCCGCGGAGGCCTCACCACCCCCTACTATTCCCACCGCTAGCCAGGCCCTGCGGCGACGACAGCCTCACACCGCAGCCGAACCAGTGAACCCTCGTACTCCTCTCCGCGCGGGCTTCCACTGCCGCGTCTTCCCCGGCTCCGCGTCGTCCCCTTCCTAGGCCTCGCCGTCGTCGGCCTCGCCGTCGTCCACCGCCGTGGTGCTCTCGGCGCAGCGTGGTCAACGACCGACTTCCATCGGAAGAGTACTGCGTGGAGACGCTGACAGCTGGGTCCACGGCCGCAGCAAGGAAGTGCCTCCTTATTACACGCAAAATAATTATTCCTCCACCTGACAGCGGGGACCCACCGGACGGACACCAGTATTTTGCGAAAAAAATTGTCTCCCCCTAACTGCTGGGACCCCCGGCGGGCCACCGTATTTTGCGAAAAAATGTTCCCCTGCTGTCAGCTCGGACCACCGAAAGTGCCTCCTTATTACGCACAAAAAAATGAATACTCCCCCGGCTAGTTGGGACCCACCTTGGTGGGAGGCTGACTTGTGGGCCTACTAAGTTGACAGGGATGAAGGGCTTTGTCAACTTAGTCAATATGAACGATTCTAGCTCCAGTGACCGTACGATGTCCATCCAATGGCTGTAGGCTTCTTCAACCTCTTGGTCTTCTTGCTCCAGCCGCCCAAAGCAGCGCCGGTCGTGCGCATGCTCCTGCCTCCGTGCCGGCTGTGCTGCGCGGAGGCCTCACCGCCTCCCTACTATTCCCACCGTTGGCTAGGCCCTACGGCGACGGCAGCCTCACACCGCAGCCGACCAGTGAACCCTCGTACTCCTCTCCGCGCGGGATTCCATTGCCGCGTCTTCCCCGGCTCTGCGTCGTCCCCTTCCTAGGCCTCGCGTCGTCCACCGCCGTGGTGCTCTCGGCGCGGCGTGGTCAATGTGGTCAACGACCGACTTCCATCGGAAGAGTACTGTGCGTGGAGAGCTGACAGCTGGGTCCACGGCCGCAGCAAGGAAGTGCCTCCTTATTACGTGCAAAATAATTATTCCTCCACCTGACAGCGGGGACCCACCGGACGGGCCACCGTATTTCGAAAAAAACGTTTCCCCTGACTGCTGGGACCCACCAGCTACATCTTCGCACGCAAGGAAGTGCCTGACAGTCGACCCACCTGGTCGAAGCGTACGTAGCGTTGTCATTCTGGTCGTGAACGCGTACGTACATATATACTGGTCGATGTAGAGGCGTGCACGTGTCGTAGTAGAGGCACGCACATAGCATGTACACGTACGTACAACGGCCAGGGTGCAAGAAAGAAAATACGGCCACGTATGTGTACATACGGGCGGGGTCTCGAACGCCTACTCGCGCATACGTACGACCAGGGCTCGTGTACATCTCTGGGTCAGAACGGAGAAACAACGTCGTCGTCGTGTTCATGGGGAGGCAACGGAATGCGTCGTGTTCATGGGGAGGCAAATGGGGAGGCAATGGAATGCGTCGTGTTCATCGGGAGGGCTTGGACGGAACATGCGATGGAAACGAGGCCTGGCGTACCGCAGAACGGAGGAAATGGCCTTGTGTTCGACCAGCCACGTTCAAAACGGGATCCTGTTGATCGGGAGGGGTCTGGCGTACCGCAAAATGGAGGAAACGGACCTCCTACGGTCGAAACGGGGGTCCTGTTGATCGGGAGGGGTGTGGCGTACCGCAAAACGGACGAAACAGACTTGTGTTGGAGCGCTACAGTCGAAACGGGGGTCCTGTTCATCGGGAGGGGTGTGGCATACCGCAAAACGGGACTCCACGGGATATTGTTCATCTCCACCGTCGACCCCCTCCAGCCTCCACGAGCTACTGTTCATCCACCGTCGACCTCCTCCAGCCTCCACCTGCGACTGTTCATCCACAGGCTGCTGTTCATCCAGCCTCCACTGTGCGCTACTCCACCGGCTACTGTTTAACCAGCCCTCTCCACGGGCTCCTGTTCAACCACCCCTCCACGGGCTACTGTTCATCCTGCCCTCCACGGGATGGTCCTGTTCATCCAGCCCCAACTGGCTCGATCGATCGGGGTCCTGTTCATCCAGAGACAACACCACGGGGTCCTCTTCATCCACCCCCACCGGGAACTGTTCATCCACCCCCCCCCCCCCCCCACCCCCGCAACGCTCACTGTTCATCTAGAGGCAGAATTGATCGGGTTCAGTTAGCAGCAATAGCGAAGGAATCGCTCGATCGGGTTCAGTTAACAGCCATCGATCGATCGCTCGGGTTCAGTAACGCGTAGCCTGCAGTGCAATCGCTCGGGTTCAGTTAGATCCCAACACCTTCGCTCGGGTTCAGTTAGAGCCAACGCCTCGCACACACGCGCGTACGTGTATGAGAGAAGCGCGCATCGCTCGGCCCCCGACCTCCCACCGTAACCGGTAACTCCCCGAAATTTTCCTCGCCCTCGCTTCTACCACGGTTTTTTCCGTCATGGATGGCCCAAAGAATGCCATGCAGCTGCGTCTCCGGCCCGCCCAGGACGAAAAGCCCATTTTCTATCATGATTTTTTGTCATAGAAGTAGGAGCCCACCACATCTATGATGATACCGGGTTTTGTCACAATTATCGTCATAGAAGTGTCATATGTATGACAGAAAAAAATTTCGTTCACCCCAAAGTGTCATGGATGTGTCTTTCTTTTTGTAGTGCAACCTACTAGCACCAATCCCGGACTTGGAGACAAGAATTGGATACAAGAGATGAACTAGGGTTTTGAGATGAGATGGTGCTGATGAAGATGTTGATGGAGATTGCCCTCTCCCGATGAGAGGAGCGTTGGTGATGACGATGGTGATGATTTCCCCCTCCGGGAGGGAAGTTTCCCCGGTAGAACAACTCCGCCAGAGCCCTAGATTGGTTCCGCCAAGGTTCCGCCTCGTGGCGGCGAAGTTTCGTCCGAGAAGATGGCTTATGATTTTTTCCCATCGAAAGACTCCATATAGCAGAAGATGGCCACCGGAGGGCCACTAGGGGGCCCACGAGGTAGGGGGCGCGCCCAGGGGGTAGGGCGCGCCCCCCACCCTCGTGGGCAGGGTGTGGCCCCCCTGGTGAAGTTCTTACTCTCGGTATTTTTTATATATTTGGAAAACATCTTCCGTGAAGTTTCAGGACTTTTGGAGCTGTGCAGAATAGGTCTCTAATATTTGCTCCTTTTCCAGCCCAGAATCCCAGCTGCCGGCATTCTCCCTCTTTATGTAAACCTTGTAAAATAAGAGAGAATAGGTAGAAGTATTGTGACATAGTGCGTAATAACAGCCCATAATGCAATAAATATTGATATAAAAGCATGATGCAAAATGGACATATCAGCTACTAAGGCACTGGTCAGCTCCTCTTTGGCTTTGGAAGTTTCAGCTTGTTGGGACTTGATATTTTCTTGAAGATCAGCGGTTTGAGATTCCTTTTTGCTCAGCTCAGCCTGTAAGAGACATACATGTTATGAGTTGGCAGCATTTTGAAGTACCAAGCACATAACAAGTTATACACTTGGCACTTGGGGGCTAATGCCTATTGCTTCTTATTAAATTTCTCTTCTAAAGTCCCAAGATCAATTCAAGTATTATTCTTGGCACTTGGGGGCTAATGCGTATTTGCTCAATAATACAGCCCCAATTCATCTTGAAGAGATAAACCGGCCCTTGGGGGCTACACAAAAAAAACTTGCAAGATTAATACTCTAAAGTCTCGGTTCATCCTGAAAAGATAAACCGACCCTTGGGGGCTACGCAGGCAAAGTTGAAGTATTACAAAGTCCCGATTTACATTGATATCATAAATCGGCCCTTGGGGGCTACTGGGGTTGATATTAGAAATTAGATACAAGAGAGAAACAATTATGGAGAGTTAACAGTATTTACCTCATATCGCTCTTTCATCAGGTTCACTAAACCGGCTTCATAGTCGCGGCTTGTGTACAGGTGGTTTAAAAACCCAAAGTGGATATCTTGGGCGTTAAGGTGGGCATAGCTTTCCAAATCTGTTTTCCACTTGCCCTTATCCATAGCAGCAAATTCTTCCTTGGCACTATGTTTTGATAAAGCAATGGGATTACCAGGAGTTGTGTAGCCTAAACCAGTAACAATGACATCATCTAATTGGTCATTGGCTGCTTTGACTGGGCTTGGCAGTTTATCTGCAGCCTTAGCTGGGCTTGGCGGGTCAGTAGCATGGCCTGTGGGATCATCTTCCATCCGTTCAGTAAAGGTTTCATGATGTTGCGTTGGCGGATCATCAAGAATAGCGTCAGCATTTGGCTCAAACTTTTTGGGATCTTTTCCGGTTCAGTGTCCGGATTATCATCAGCCGGTTTATTCAATTTTTCCTTTTTGCTGGGCCTAGCTTTGGCTCTGAAATGAATGGAAATAAAGGTTAGTAGATTAAACATGTGCAAGGCATAAAGAGCTAAGTGTAGTATGCTTACCCAGGAACAATCTTAAAGGGAGGAAGTTGTGTCCTTGTTGATTCACCACAGGATGAATGGGAAGTTCCCTGGTAGTTTGAGTCAGATGGATTAAGAGGTTGCCGAAAATAACCATCCTTGGGATAAGATGTGTCAGGAATGGATGAAACCTCTGGTGGGCGTTTACGAACCGGCGTGTTCGGTAAACCGGATGAAGTAACCACCTGGCCACTATGCCGGGTTATGCGGCGAGCTTCATGCTGCTATTTCTTCAAAAGAAAGTTTGGATCCAGATAAGCTAGAGGGTGTGAAAAATTTACTTTACAGTTTGCTTGACGGGTTTTCTGTGTTGGCTGAGGATCTGAACCGGAGGAAAGAATAATTACATCTACATCATCAGCCCGGCTAGCTTCAGCGTCATCCTGATAATGGTCATTGTCAATGAGGTGTATGAAAAATGAACTAAGAGAATCAAGTTCTACCTCTGATTCCGGGTTGTCAAGATCTTCGTCAAGGTTCAGCTCGGTGGACTCATCTGCTTTCTTCTTGGTAGGATTTTTGACGACCTTTGTCTTGGGTCGAGGGGTCTTGGCTGGTTTATCCTGAGGTTTCTTCTTCCAAAATGGGTCGTCACCCTGTTAAAAGATTGGCAAAGGTTATAAGGAAGAGTTAAGAATGTCAGGTTCAAATAGGAGTTAAGCAATTCTTACAGCTGGCGGTTTATTCGAAACACAGAAGGGACTTAGCCCTGTTTTGCTGCAGACAACCACCGATTCATCCAGTATCTTTTTAACAGCTTCAGTGATTTCAGTGTCAGTTAACCGAATGTTAGTGTGCCACTAAGGGTCTTTTAAGTCCCCTGTGTACTCGCACATTAAACCGGGGCGACGGCTTAAAGGCAAAATACCCCAAGATATCCAGCAACGAACAAAGTCAATTCATGTTAAACCATTAGCCATAAAGGCTCTGAGCTTTGCAAGTTGTGGTGCATATTTGGCCCGTTCTTTTGCAGTCAACCTTTGGGGAAATGGATGTGTATTGGTAAGTCGGTGAGCACGATAATCCGGCAGAGGATTCTCATCATCAGGGGAAGTATCCTTGCAATAGAACCAAGTTTGGTTCCAATCCTTAGGGTGACTATGATGCTTGGCGTGAGGGAAGCTGACGAAACGCCGCCAAGTTCAGTATTGGGTCCGTCTACAAATTTGGTACAGCGGTTTAAATAGAAAAAGTCCCTGAACAGTTCAACGGTAGACTCTTCTTGCAGATAAGCCTCGCAAAACACTTGAAAATTGCATATATTGGACACAGAGTTAGGTCCAATATCTTGAGGGTGGATCTGGAAGCTAGCAAGCACATCACGTAATTTTTTTGATCCGGGAGGTTTAAAACCACGGCTCAGATGATCAACAAACACAACCATTGTTGGAAATATGCCCTAGAGGTAATAATAAAAGCATTATTATTATATTTCCTTGTTCATGATAATTGTCTTTATTCATGCTATAATTGTATTATCCGGAAATCGTAATACATGTGTGAATAATAGACACCAACATGTCCCTAGTAAGCCTCTAGTTGACTAGCTCGTTGATCAACAGATAGTCATGCTATAATTGCTGGATCAAGAAGGAGGAGACGTTACGCTGACCGTACGTGTGTTGAACGCGGAGGTGCTGTCCGTTTGGCGCTAGGATCTCCGGTGATTTGGATCACGTCGAGTACGCCTTCCTCATCCCCGTTCTTTGAACGCTTCCGCGCGTGATCTACAAAGGTATGTAGATGCAATCCGATCACTCGTTGCTAGATGAACTCCTAGATGGATCTTGGTGAAACCGTAGGAAAATTTTTGTTTTCTGCAACGTTCACCAACAGTGGCATCATGAGCTAGGTCTATGCGTAGTTCTTCTTGCGCGAGTAGAACACAATTTGTTGTGGGTGTAGATGTTGTCAACTTTCTTGCTGCTACTAGTCTTATCTTACTTCAACGGTATTGTGGGATGAAGCGGCCCGGACCAACCTTACACGTACGCTTACGTGAGACCGGTTCCACTGACTGACATGCACTAGTTGCATAAGGTGGCTGGCGGGTGTCTGTCTCTCCCACTTTAGTTGGAGCGGATTCGATGAAAAGGGTCCTTATGAAGGGTAAATAGAAGTTGACAAATCACGTTGTGGCTTTCACGTAGGTAAGAAAACGTTCTTGCTAGAACCCTAATACAGCCACGTAAAACTTGCAACAACAATTAGAGGACGTCTAACTTGTTTTTGCAGCAAGTGTTTTGTGATGTGATATGGCCAAAGTTGTGATGAATGATGAATGATATATATGTGATGTATGAGATGTTCATGCTATTGTAATAGGAATCACGACTTGCATGTCGATGAGTATGACAACCGGCAGGAGCCATAGGAGTTGTCTTTATTTTTGTATGACCTGCGTGTCATTGAGAAACGCCATGTAAATTACTTTACTTTATTGCTAAACGCGTTAGCCATAGTAGTAGAAGTAATAGTTGGCGAGCAACTTCATGGAGACACGATGATGGAGATCATGATGATGAAGATCATGGTGTCAAGCCGGTGACAGGATGATCATGGAGCCCCAAGATGGAGATCAAAGGAGCTATGTGATATTGGCCATATCATGTCACTATTATTATTTGATTGCATGTGATGTTAATCATGTTTTGTACATCTTGTTTACTTAGAACGACGGTAGTAAATAAGATGATCCCTCATAATAATTTCAAGAAAGTGTTTCCCTAACTGTGCACCGTTGCGACAGTTCGTTGTTTCAAAGCACCACGTGATGATCGGGTGTTTGATTCAGACATTCACATACAATGGGTGTAAGACAGATTTACACATGCAAACACTTAGGTTGACTTGACGAGCCTAGCATGTACAGACATGGCCTCGGAACACAGAAGACCGAAAGGTCGAGCATCAGTCGTATAGAAGATACGATCAACATGAAGATGTTCACCGATGTTAACTAGACCGTCTCACGTGATGATCGGACACGGCCTAGTCAACTCGGATCATGTTATACTTAGATGACTGGAGGGATGTCTATCTAAGTGGGAGTTCATTGAATAATTTGATTAGATGAACTTTATTATCATGAACTTAGTCTAAAATCTTTACAATATGTCTTGTAGATCAAATGGCCAACGTAGTCCTCAATTTCAACGCGTTCCTAGAGAAAACCAAGCTGAAAGACGATGGCAGCAACTATACGGACTGGGTCCGGAACCTGAGGATCATCCTCATAGCTGCCAAGAAAGAATATGTCCTACAAGCACCGCTAGGTGACCCACCCGTTCCACAGAACCAAGACGTTATGAACGCTTGGCAGACACGTGCTGATGACTACTCCCTCGTTCAGTGCGGCATGCTTTACAGCTTAGAGCCGGGACTCCAAAAGCGTTTTGAGAGACATGGAGCATATGAGATGTTCGAAGAGCTGAATATGGTTTTTCAAGATCATGCCCGGGTCGAGAGATATGAAGTCTCTGAAAAATTCTTCAGCTGTAAGATGGAGGAAAATAGTTCTATCAGTGAGCACATACTCACTATGTCTGGGTTACATAACCGCTTGACTCAGCTGGGAGTTAATCTCCCGGATGATGCGGTCATTGACAGAATCCTCCAGTCGCTTCCACCAAGCTACAAGAGCTTTGTGATGAACTTCAATATGCAGGGGATGGAAAAGACCATTCCTGAGTTATTTTCAATGCTAAAATCAGCAGAGGTAGAAGTCAAGAAGGAACATCAAGTGTTGATGGTGAATAAAACTGCTAAGTTCAAGAAGGGCAAGGGTAAAAAGAACTTCAAGAAGGATGGCAAGGTAGTTGCCACGCCCGGCAAGCAAGCTGCCGGGAAGAAGCCAAAGAATGGACCCAAGCCCGAGACTGAGTGCTTTTATTGCAAGGGAAGTGGTCACTGGAAGCGGAACTGCCCCAAATACTTAGCGGACAAGAAGGCCGGCAAAACAAAAGGTATATGTGATATACATGTAATTGATGTGTACCTTACCAGTATCCGTAGTAGCTCCTGGGTATTTGATACCGGTGCAGTTGCTCACATTTGTAACTCAAAACAGGGGCTGCGGAATAAGCGGAGATTGGCAAAGGACGAGGTGACGTTGCGCGTCGGGAATGGTTCCAAGGTCAATGTGATCGCCGTCGGCACGCTACCTCTACATTTACCTTCGGGATTAGTATTAAACCTTAATAATTGTTATTTAGTGCCAGCTTTGAGCATGAACATTGTATCGGGATCTCGTTTAATTCGAGATGGCTACTCATTTAAATCTGAGAATAATGGTTGTTCTATTTATATGAGAGATATGTTTTATGGTCATGCTCCGATGGTGAATGGTTTATTCTTAATGAATCTCGAGCGTAATACTACACATGTTCATAGTGTGAGTACCAAAAGATGTAAGATTGATAATGATAGTCCCACATACTTGTGGCACTGCCGCCTTGGTCACATAGGTATCAAACGCATGAAGAAGCTCCATGCTGATGGACTTTTAGAGTCTCTTGATTACGAATCATTTGACACGTGCGAACCATGCCTCATGGGTAAAATGACCAAGACTCCGTTCTCAGGAACAATGGAGCGAGCAACCAACTTATTGGAAATCATACATACTGATGTGTGCGGTCCAATGAGTGTTGAAGCTCGCGGTGGCTATCGTTATGTTCTCACCCTCACTAATGACTTGAGTAGATATGGGTATGTCTAATTAATGAAACACAAGTCTGAGACCTTTGAAAAGTTTAAGGAATTTCAGAGTGAGGTTGAGAATCAACGTGACAGGAAAATCAAGTTCCTACGATCAGATCGTGGAGGAGAATACTTGAGTCATGAGTTTGGCACACACTTAAGAAAATGTGGAATAGTTTCACAGCTCACGCCGCCTGGAACACCTCAGCGTAATGGTTTGTCCGAACGTCGTAATCGCACTCTATTAGATAAGGTGCGATCTATGATGTCTCTTGCCGATTTACCGCTTTCTTTTTGGGGCTATGCTTTAGAGACTGCCACATTCACTTTAAATAGGGCTCCGTCGAAATCCGTTGAGACGACACCGTATGAATTATGGTTTGGGAAGAAACCTAAGCTGTCGTTTCTAAAAGTTTGGGGATGCGATGCTTATGTCAAGAAAATTCAACCTGAAAAGCTCGAAGCCAAGTCGGAAAAATGCGTCTTCATAGGATACCCTAAAGAAACTATTGGGTATACCTTCTACCTCAGATCCGAAGGCAAGATCTTTGTTGCCAAGAATGGATCCTTTCTAGAGAAAGAGTTTCTCTCGAAAGAAGTAAGTGGGAGGAAAGTAGAACTTGATGAAGTATTACCTCTTGAACCGGAAAAGGGCGCAACTCAAGAAAATGTTCCTGAGGTGCCTGCACCGACTAGAGAGGAAGTTAATGATGATGATCAAGATACTTCTGATCAAGCTCCTACTGAAATTCGTAGGTCCACAAGGACACGTTCCGCACCAGAGTGGTACGGCAACCCTGTCTTGGAAATCATGTTGTTAGACAACGGTGAACCTTCGAACTATGAAGAAGCGATGGCGGGCCCGGATTCCGACAAATGGCTAGAAGCCATGAAATCCGAGATAGGATCCATGTATGAAAACGAAGTGTGGACTTTGACTGACTTGCCCGTTGAGCGGCGAGCCATAGAAAATAAATGGATCTTTAAGAAGAAGACATACGCGGATGGTAATGTGACCATCTATAAAGCTTGGCTTGTCGCTAAGGGTTATCGACAAGTTCAAGGGGTTGACTACGATGAGACTTTCTCACTGGTAGCGAAGCTAAAGTCTGTCCGAATCATGTTAGCAATTGCCGCATTCTACGATTATGAGATATGGCAAATGGACGTCAAAACGACATTCCTTAATGGTTTCCTTAAGGAAGAATTGTATATGATGCAGCCGGAAGGTTTTGTCGATCCTAAGAATACTAACAAGGTGTGCAAGCTCCAACGCTCGATTTATGGGCTGGTGCAAGCATCTCGGAGTTGGAACATTCGCTTTGATGAGATGATCAAAGCGTTTGGGTTTACACAGACTTATGGAGAAGCCCGCGTTTACAAGAAAGCGAGTGGGAGCTCTGTAGCATTTCTCATATTATATGTAGATGACATACTTTTGATGGGAAATGATATAGAACTCTTGGACAGCACTAAGGCCTACTTGAATAAGAGTTTTTCAATGAAGGACCTTGGAGAAGCTCCTTATATATTAGGCATCAAGATCTACAGAGATAGATCAAGACGCCTCATAGGTCTTTCACAAAGCACATACCTTGACAAGATATTGAAGAAGTTCAATATGGATCAATCTAAGAAGGGGTTATTGCCTGTGTTACAGGGTATGAAATTGAGCTCAGCTCAATGTCCGACCACGGCAGAAGATATAGAAGAGATGAGTGTCATCCCCTATGCCTCAGCCATAGGTTCTATTATGTATGCCATGCTGTGTACCAGACCTGATGTAAACCTTGCCGTAAGTTTGGTAGGAAGGTACCAAAGTAATCCCGGCAAGGAACACTGGACAGCGGTCAAGAATATCCTGAAGTACCTGAAAAGGACTAAGGAAATGTTTCTCGTTTATGGAGGTGACAAAGAGCTCGTCATAAAGGGTTACGTCAACGCTAGCTTCGACACAGATCTGGATGACTCAAAGTCACAAACCGGATACGTGTATATTTTGAATGGTGGGGTAGTAAGCTGGTGCAGTTGCAAGCAGAGCGTCGTGGCGGGATCTACATGTGAAGCGGAGTACATGGCAGCCTCGGAGGCAGCACATGAAGCAATTTGGGTGAAGGAGTTCATCACCGACCTAGGAGTCATACCCAATGCGTCGGGGCCGATCAATCTCTTCTGTGACAACACTGGAGCCATTGCACTTGCCAAGGAGCCCAGGTTTCACAAGAAGACAAGGCACATCAAGCGTCACTTCAACTCCATTCGTGAAAATGTTCAAGATGGAGACATAGAGATTTGTAAAGTACATACGGACCTGAATGTAGCAGATCCGTTGACTAAACCTCTCCCTAGAGCAAAACATGATCAACACCAGAATTCCATGGGTGTTCGATTCATCACAATGTAACTAGATTATTGACTCTAGTGCAAGTGTGAGACTGTTGGAAATATGCCCTAGAGGCAATAATAAAAGCATTATTATTATATTTCCTTGTTCATGATAATTGTCTTTATTCATGCTATAATTGTATTATCCGGAAATCGTAATACATGTGTGAATAATAGACACCAACATGTCCCTAGTAAGCCTCTAGTTGACTAGCTCGTTGATCAACAGATAGTCATGGTTTCCTGACTATGGACATTGGATGTCATTGATAACGAGATCACATCATTAGGAGAATGATGTGATGGACAAGACCCAATCCTAAACATAGCACAAGATCGTATAGTTCGTTTGCTAGAGTTTTCCAATGTCAAGTATCTTTTCCTTAGACCATGAGATCGTGTAACTCCTGGATACCGTAGGAGAGCTTTGGGTGTGCCAAACGTCACAACGTAACTGGGTGACTATAAAGGTATACTACGGGTATCTCCGAAAGTGTCTGTTGGGTTGACACGGATCAAGACTGGGATTTGTCACTCCGTATGACGGAGAGGTATCACTGGGCCCACTCGGTAATGCATCATCATAATGAGCTCAAAGTAACCAAGTGTCTGGTCACAGGATCATGCATTACGGTACGAGTAAAGTGACTTGCCGGTAACGAGATTGAACGAGGTATTGGGATACCGACGATCGAATCTCGGGCAAGTAACATACCGATTGACAAAGGGAATTGTATACGGGGTTGCTTGAATCCTCGACATCGTGGTTCATCCGATGAGATCATCGAGGAGCATGTGGGAGCCAACATGGGTATCCAGATCCCGCTGTTGGTTATTGGTCGGAGAGCGATCTCGGTCATGTCTGCGTGTCTCCCGAACCCGTAGGGTCTACACACTTAAGGTTCGGTGACGCTAGGGTTGTAGGGATATGTATATGCAGTAACCCGAATGTTGTTCGGAGTCCCGGATGAGATCCCGGACGTCACGAGGAGTTCCGGAATGGTCCGGAGGTAAAGAATTATATATAGGAAGTGCTATTTCGGGCATCGGGACAAGTTTCGGGGTCACCGGTATTGTACTGGGACCACTGGAAGGGTCCCGGGGGTCCACCGGGTGGGGCCACCTGCCCCGGGGGGCCACATGGGCTGTAGGGGGTGCGCCTTGGCCTATATGGGCCAAGGGCACTAGCCCCAAGAGGCCCATGCGCCTAGGGTTTCAAGGAGGGAAGAGTCCCAAAAGGGGAAGGCACCCCTAGGTGCCTTGGGGAGGAAGGATTCCTCCCCTTGGCCTCACCCCCCTAGGAGATTGGATCTCCTAGGGCCGGCGCCCCCCCTTGGCCCTCCTATATATAGTGGGGAGATGGAGGACTTCTGACCCACGCCTTTGGTGCCTCCCTCTCCCTCTCCAACACATCCTCCTCCTCCATAGTGCTTGGCGAAGCTCTGCCGGAGTACTGCAGCTCCATCACCACCACGCCGTCGTGCTGCTGCTGGAGCCATCTTCCTCAACCTCTCCTTCCCCCTTGCTGGATCAAGAAGGAGGAGACGTTACGCTGACCGTACGTGTGTTGAACGCGGAGGTGCCGTCCGTTCGGCGCTAGGATCTCCGGTGATTTGGATCACGTCGAGTGCGCCTTCCTCATCCCCGTTCTTTGAACGCTTCCGCGCGTGATCTACAAAGGTATGTAGATGCAATCCGATCACTCGTTGCTAGATGAACTCCTAGATGGATCTTGGTGAAACCATAGGAAAATTTTTGTTCTCTGCAACGTTCCCCAACAACCATCTCGTCATCCTTGGGTGTAGGAGGATTTTCTGGACCGGCGGCTCGCTAGTGGATTTCACTCTGTTTTGGTAAAGCGCCAGTTATAACACATCCTTTCAGATCTTCTTCCGTAATCCAGGATGGAACCCAGTTACAAGCATAAAAAGTCTTGGCCATTTCTTAGACAACCTGAAGGAAGGTTTGTGCCGGTTTAAGATTCATGGTTGACAAGCATAAAGCGTTGCAGGTTAAGAGACAAAAGGTATTCAGGCATGCAAAAATGTTAAACCGGAGGTTGATGCTATTATAAATGATAAAGCGATTGGCGGTTTACAAGGGGACTAATGGTATATGGCAGGTTATTTTCTAAAAGATAAATTGCCTACACGGACAATGAGAGTATAGATCTGAAGCCAAAAAATGACTAAGTGAGGAAGAACAAGTTTCACAGTTTCACATTAGAATTTCAGATCTACCACATGTCAGGGAAAGGAAAATATTTAGACCTAAAGGTTGGTGCTTGAGCAGTTCATGAAGTTCTAGATCGGGTTTTTCTACACAAAAGAGATGGTCTGATGGCAAAAGAAGGACTATCATTGCTACCGCATAAGGATATATCAGGTTTGGAATCTATCATGTAGCCTATGATGAAGAACAGGGGAAGAACACCACGAAACTTTCATGAGCCCGTGCGAACCCTAAACGGATCTATAGAGGAGAAGAAGAAGAACTTACCGAAACTATTGAATGGCGGAGGTGCGTGAGCAGGGTCTGGTCCGAATAGGTCGATGCAGCGGCCAAAGTCGAAGCAAAGGTGAAGTCCGACGGCGGCGGCGGAGCTCGAGCGCTGGGGCGACGCGAGGAAGACGACGAGACGAAGAGGCATGAAGTGAAAAGTGAAAACGACCCTCGACCCTATTTATAAGGTGAATGGATAAGTGGCAGGCGCGAGAATCGAGGAGGTCAAAAAATGGATATGCAGACATGTGGACGCCTCGAATTTTGGAGATCCATTAAAGGAGATACATTAAAAGATTTGGGTTCTGTGTAAAGTTAATAGCGGATGACGTCACGGCGGGTTATCATGGTCTTGGAAGATGACATCACGGCGGTTTACAAGATTTTTGTGAAGATATTGAAGAAGGAATTTTTCTAAGTGCTGAAGATTGACATGAACAAGTTCAAATCAACCTGGGGCCTAATGTTGGGGATATAACTATTGAGTATAAACTGCCCAGGAGCAGCCGGGTTATACTCATAGTGGTTTACTCTTATTGAAGCCCATGAAGACAAGGAATATGGCGCTTCACGGTGGAGATTAACAACAAGGCCCAAAGCCCAAAGGCGGATTAGGGCCCGTAGAGGTAAACCACCATATGGTGTGTAACTTTTATTGTAAGATAGGAAAGGGTAGAAACCGAGCCAGACACGTTTATGAGCCGGCCGGGATTCTGTAAACCGCTGGGCGTCAACCTGTGTATATAAAGGGACGACCCGGCGGTGGTTCAAAGACAGAAAAGAACAACAACTCGAGAGCGAGGCAAAGCGTATTTCGCTCCCTGGTCATCGAAACCCTAGCAAACCCATCACAACTGGGAGTAGGCTTTTACCTTCACCGCAAGGGGCCGAACCAGTATAAACTCCTTGCGTCCTTTGTCCCGCTTTAACCCCTTTAAGCTAACTATGTTGCGATGGCTTCACGACTAAGTCCTCACAGTAGGACATCTGTCGTGACAACCCCACGACAAGTACTTTTTTTAAAACGGTGGCAAAAGATTTACCTCGTCGATTAATTACAGCATGAGTACTATATTCTATTCGATGTAACTCTCAACATGGACTTTTGCCATTGTACTTTTGTGTTGTTAGTTTGATCCAACCGGAATTCATAGTGTTCAAGAATAATGCCCATTTTGTTCAAGTGCAATGTGCTAGCAGCGTCACTGTTATGAGTTTTATGTGACTTGTGCATATCCGTGGCCACTTCTTTCAATGTTCTTCAGTTCTTTAATGGTTTCGTTTTGAAAGTCCGGGATTTAGGACAACTTATTTCAGGCGCACTAAACCGTTGTTTGGACATCATTCATGGCCCCTCATACTTTTGATTGCTTTTAATTTTTTTTGCTTCTTGTGAAATTGTTTGAATGATAAATTATTTTTCAGGTTAATCAGTTTATATTTATTTATTTTCTTCCGTTGTAACGCACGGATATGTTTGCTTTAAAAAAATATATAAACGGAGCTGAATTTCTTCATTTTTTTCATCTGTCATGGTATTTACCCGACACAAATGAATTGATGTCCCGTGAAGTGAGAGAGGGGCTAAAACACATTATTTAACCCAACTGTTTTAGCTAGATTTTTTCACGACTCCGTGCAAAATTCGGAAAAAAATTGCTGCTCAATGCAAATTTTGATTTTTTTTCATGGCGTAGTGCAAATCCGAAAGAGTACTCCAACTTTCCAAAATAATACCTTCTACGGAAGATTCGAAAATTAGTCCTTTAATATCAGAACCGTCATACAAAATTTATACAGAAGTATCGTATGTGTAGCATGGTTTTTTATGTATGACTTATATGCATTCCTGCTAGCTTTTGGCACGCGCCTCCCTGCAGCCACCAGATGACACCGTTTAGTTATTGTTGCGTTGTGCTTATGGATGTTTCTATGGACACGTCAATCATCTCTCCCGTTGCGACACACGGGCATTTTGTGCTAGTAATAATAAAATCAACTAAAGTGTATACCATAAAACAGATGGAATTTCGTCAAAATCTGATTTGGTGTTTCTTTTTGGAAGAAAAGCAAGGGGTGGAGCTTGTAAACTGCCCATTCTTAAATGCTCTCTGGAAGATGGCCGGCCGGATTAAATGGGACCGGACCAACCCGTGTTTGACGGCGCTTCTTTTCATGGGCTGACGCGCGCATGCTGCCCAAGAAAACGAAGCGACTGCGGCCCATAGCGAAGCGCCGTCTCCTCGGCTCTGGAGCACACCCCTCACAAGTCCCCGGCCCCACCCCCACACGGCCGACGCACAGGCTGACAAGCGGCCCCTCGCCCCTCGTGTCCCAGCTGCCATGGACACGGAGCAGCCGCCGCGAGGACCAATCGACATCGACAAGGCAGCCGGCCGCATTATTGCCTATCCTGATGGAGGCCATCTCCACCATCCAAAGGGAAGAAGCGCCGGGGACCGAGCGGGGGCGCCTCCTCTACTCCCTCTCCACTCCCGCCGATGCTCTCTTCAGCTCCCCCTCCGACCCCCCCCTCCTCTTCTTCTTCCCCCGGTAAGCAAGATCCCCGTCTCCCCCCTGGATTCGTAGCCTTTTGCTTGTGCTAAGATATACTGGAGCATCCATTCTCTCTCTTTCTGCCATGTGCTGTTGAGTATGTGTTCAAGAACGGTTCGCATTTGGCCGTTTGGTGCTTAGCCGGATTGAATGTAGCACCAAATAATCGTTTTAATGATTAAGTTTGCTATAGGAGAAGTAGCATATTACCATTTTATGGAGTCTCTCGGTTCACAGGCTGAGCAGCTCTGTTCCAATGTGTGCCTCCTTTTATGCTAATAAAGTGTATGTTTCCCCTTGCACGAACAGTAAGATTGCGTAGAAGCGCAGAAGGATCTTTTTTAGCAAAAGGCACCGTGAAGTCCTCAAGTAGCCTTTTACGGCCACATAGCAACTTTTAGTCCATGTTTTGGTTCATCTGCCGAAAATTGGGGCTCTGCGTTTATTTTGTTTCTTGCATTTCTATAAGTCAATAGGAGTAGGAGTTTGAATAAGTTTGTCCTCACAGTGCTAGAATGTACTAGTAGATTTACAAATCAAAGGTGCACACTAATCTAGTGAACGATATAATGGAACAAAAACATGTCCCCTTTTTCTTCAGACCACCATACTTAAGTAAAACCCAAGTGAAGCCGAGCTGTTCAGGTTGAGGGATTAAACACAGCAGGCACAGTTTTCTGCTCCATTTAATATACATGTGCATCGTGTGCTTATACTACCATTTGCTTGGTTCTTAACACAGGTGAAGTGTTCAGCTATGCTTCTCATTGACCAGTCACACCTGAACTGAATCGACCTTGCTACCAAGCGCTTGACAGTTTCAGTGGAAGTATACAGGACTTTGAAGCAATGATCTCATCCATCAGCTTACTTGACAGTTCCCACCAGCTCATCCACAAACTGTACAGAAAATGCTGGCCAAGTAACTCAAATGCCAAACTGAACATGCATTCAACCGCGAAATCTGGGGGTAAGAGCATGAGGGTGAAGATGGCACTTCTGAAGCCCCATGCAACTGACTTCAAGAGGAACCATCAAGCCCACGAGGAAGACAATGTGTTCTACAAATTAGTTTATAGGCTCCCTGAGAGCCTTAGCTGTCTGTACACCAGTCAGAAACCAGTCAGAAAGAAGAAACAGCAGAAGCAAGGAACTGTGCCTAGTAACCGGTTTGGTGTGATCTTGGAGTGGGAGGGAGTTGTTGTGGAAGATGATGACCCTGACCTGGAGCCCCGAGTGTGGTACGTACTATCACTTGAAGAGGCAAAGTCTTTTCCTCATGATGAAATGCTGAAGGAAATCGAGGGAATGAGAACTGATCAGGCTATCTCAGAAGTCTTATGTTGGTCGACAGATGCAAAAGAAATTGAAAGGTTAGCAGCACGCAAGGAGGTAATATATCAGAAACTCCGAGGCACTTTCTACCAGCTGCGACCAGGTGTTCTCGACTTCTTGAACGCCCTTGTGGATTCTGACATTCCAATAGCAGTAACAGCTTCTCGCCCAAGAATGAGCCTGGAAGAAGGCATAAAAGCTGTTGGTCTGCAAGGCTATTTCGATGTCGTAGTGGCGGAGGAGGATTTCCGCCGAGGGAAACCCGAGGGCGACATGTTTGAGATTGCAGCAGAGCAACTTGATCTTGAGCCTGATGCTTGTCTTGTGATGGGTAGCTCAAACTTGACGACAGAGTCTGCGCATACCGCTGGGATGAGGTGTGTGGCGGTTGCAAGCCGGCACCCTGCCTATGAACTCCATGCAGCAAACCATGTTGTGAGATGGCTCGATCAGCTCTCTGTTGCTGACCTGCAGAGGCTCGCCAATGGCGAGGTTCTTGGACGCAGGGGCAGACGGTCTGACATGGACATGGAGATTATGATCGAGGAGTGATGTTTCTGCAGGCACTTATCTGCTACTAATATATAATCATGCTGTAACTTCAGTACTGCATTACAACATTTTGTAACAGACCAAGTAGTGTAACAGATCAGCGTTCACCTCTTGGTTTCTTGTAATGTATAACTGAAACTCGTCTAGCTTAGATGCTTTCAATCATCAGAAAGGAGTTTGAAGCGAAGAAACTTCCCACCGTGCAAATCTTTTGCTGTGTAGTACATATATTACCTCTTCTATTTTATTCCTCGGGCTTTCTCAGAGATGATCGCTGGAGTTGTTTAGTACTACTACATTGGTAAGTGCCGATTAACTGAAAATGTGTGGAAGGTTTTATTTACAGAAAGAACAGATGATGCCCATCTCTACGCATGGGCGTTATGCTAGCATTCATTAGGACAATCTAAACAATTTGCATATCAGTAGTGTGTAAAAATCTCAAAATTTTATCACGCTCCAGTAAAAAATGTAAATTCAATTACTACAACAAAAGTTTATGTTTTTGCACTGCCCACACCAAACAAGCAATTTAAACATTCTAAAACCAAAACTTGGCACATTATTTTTATAATACAATAGATATATACAAAGGGATAATTATTTTTGAGAAACTTCCATGAAAAATTCTACATTGTTTCCATGAGCATGAACACAAGTGTTCAAGGTCGACCCTCACTTCTCCAACGCATAACCTTCCAATCACTTCTCTTTTTGAAAAAGTTTTTAAGCATAAGAGGCAATTTTTTTTTGTATTTTCATTCTTTTAATTTTTTTGTTTGTTTCACCCACAACTAAAAAAACAAAAACAAAAGGGAAAACAAAATCTACTTAGTGAAGAAAGCAAACAAGCATACACGAGAATATCAACCCCACGCTATTGCCCCGGCAACGGCGCCACAAAAGAGCTTGATAATCCCTAAATGCAAGGAATCATCATAGCAATTTCCAAAGGTGGAAGTGATAAGTACGGAGTGTCGAACCCATAAGGAGCTAAAGATAAAGATCAATATTCTCTCAAGTCCTATCTGCCACTGATACGACTCTACGTACATCGAACGTTTGCTTTCATCTAGAAACGAGAAATAAAACTACGTTGTGGGTATGAAGAGGATAACTTTGCATGATATCGGAGAACTAAAATATAAAAATAAGTGTTGTTAACATAAAGTTAGAATATATTACTATATATTATAAGTAGGGAGTGTGGAATAATGATGGGTTGGTGTGCGGAATTGTCCTAGGCAATTGTTAACAAGATCGGTGATCGTTATTGCAATTTTATATGAGGGAGAGGCATAAGCTAACATAATTTCTCCTTGGATCATATGCACTTATGATTGAAACTCTAGCAAGCATCCGCAACTACTAAAGATCCAACCATAGCATTAAAATATCAAGTCCCCTTTATCCCATACGCAACAACCCCCTTACTCGGGTTTATGCTTTTGTCACTCAAGCAACCCACTATAAGCGGATCATGAACGTATTGCAACACCCTACAACGGTAATCCCTCACGTGTGCGCGGCACAGAAGGCACCATAGGACAGCACCAAAATAAAACATACAACTCAAACCAATCTAAATCATCAATCAATCCAAAGACAATAGAAATCTACTCAAAACATTATAGGATGGCAACACATCATTGAATCATAATATGTGGCATAAAGCACCATGTTCAAGTAGGGGATTACAGTGGTGTGCGAGAGAGTGGACCGCCGAAAAGAGATGAGGAAGATAATGAAGATGGTGATGTTGATGAAGACTATCACCGCGGCGATGTTCAAGCACCATGTTCAAGATGGTGATGTTCAAATTACTTTTGTATATTGTGCTGCTTCCGATAGTTGTTTCATCCCTGGAGACAACACCAGAGCAATATATTTTACCCTGTTTACAAAAACCTGGTTGTTTCCAACAGTAGAGATTGAGGCTCTCTTGCAGGTTTCTTTTTGCACCCTGACCAGTTTGCATTATATCCTTCTGATGTAGGGATAAAATTGCAAGAGACACACATTTTTCCTCGCCTATGAAACACAAATTTTCTGATTAACTCATCTCACATGTCTCATCTTCTACCACAGGTAAATATATGTGTTCTTTGTACGCGTTTAGCCACAGGTAAATATATGCATTCCTTGTACGCATTCTTTTACTTGACTAATCTTCATATGTAATGTCCTTCTTGGTCGTGCAAAGGGGTAAATCTATCACCTTGGCTGGATGCACTGATGAGCAGCTCAGTCTCACGCTCAGCTGACAGATCGACGGGCTGAGGCGGGCTTCCATCAGAGAATAGAAACGGGGAATGACCTTTGAGCTGATGGAGGTGTTGGGTTTCGTAGTAATTTCAAAAAAATTTCCTACGCACACGCAAGATCATGTGATGCATAGCAACGAGGGGGAGAGTGTTGTCTACGTACCCAACGCAGACCGACTGCGGAAGCGATGACACGACGTAGAGGAAGTAGTCGTACGTCTTCACGATCCAACCGATCAAGCACCGAAACTACGGCACCTCCGAGTTCGAGCACACGTTCAGCTCGATGACGATCCCCGGACTCCGATCCAGCAAAGTGTCGGGGATGAGTTCCGTCAGCACGACGGCGTGGTGACGATCTTGATGTACTACAGCAGCAGGGCTTCGCCTAAACTCCGCTACAGTATTATCGAGGTTTATGGTGGCAGGGGGCACCGCACACGGCTAAGGAATAGATCACGTGGATCAACTTGTGTGTCTAGAGGTGTCCCCTGCCTCCGTATATAAAGGAGTAGAGGAGGGGAGGCTGGCCGGCCAAGGAGGGAGGCGCAGGAGAGTCCTACTCCCTCTGGGAGTAGGATTCCCCCTCCAATCCTAGTCCAACTAGGATTCCTCGGAGGGGAAAAGAGGAGGAGGGGGCCGGCCACCTCTCCTAGTCCTAATAGGACTAGGGGAAGGAGGGGGCGCGCAGCCCATCTAGGGCAGCCCCTTCTCTTTTCCACTAAGGCCCACTATGGCCCATATAGCTCTCGGGGGGTTCCGGTAACCCTCCCGGTATTCCGGCAAAATCCCGATTTCACCCGGAACACTTCCGATATCCAAATATAGGCTTCCAATATATCAATCTTTACGTCTCGACCATTTCGAGACTCCTCGTCATGTCCGTGATCACATCCGGGACTCCGAACAATCTTCGGTACATCAAAATGCATAAACTCATAATATAACTGTCATCGTAACCTTAAGCGTGCGGACCCTATGGGTTCGAGAACAATGTAGACATGACCGAGACATGTCTCCGGTCAATAACCAATAGCGGGACCTGGATGCCCATATTGGCTCCTACATATTCTACGAAGATCTTTATCGGTCAGACCGCATAACAACATACGTTGTTCCCTTTGTCATCGGTATGTTACTTGCCCGAGATTCGATCGTCGGTATCCAATACCTAGTTCAATCTCGTTACCAACAAGTCTCTTTACTCGTTCCGTAATACATCATCTCACAACTAACATATTAGTTGTAATGCTTGCAAGGCTTATGTGATGTGTATTACCGAGAGGGCCCAGAGATACCTCTCCGACAATCGGAGTGACAAATCCTAATCTCGAAATACGCCAACCCAACATCTACCTTTGGAGACACCTGTAATGCTCCTTTATAATCACCCAGTTACGTTGTGACGTTTGGTAGCACCCAAAGTGTTCCTCCGGTAAACGGGAGTTGCATAATCTCATAGTCATAGGAACATGTATAAGTCATGAAGAAAAGCAATAGCAACATACTAAACGATCGGGTGCTAAGCTAATGGAATGGGTCATGTCAATCAAATCATTCAACTAATGATGTGACCTCGTTAATCAAATAACAACTCATTGTTCATGGTTAGGAAACATAACCATCTTTGATTAACGAGCTAGTCAAGTAGAGGCATACTAGTGACACTTTGTTTGTCTATGTATTCACACATGTATTATGTTTCCGGTTAATACAATTCTAGCATGAATAATAAACATTTATCATGATATAAGGAAATAAATAATAACTTTATTATTGCCTCTAGGGCATATTTCCTTCAGTCTCCCACTTGCACTAGAGTCAATAATCTAGATTACACTGTAATGATTCTAACACCCATGGAGCTTTGGTGCTGATCATGTTTTGCTCGTGGAAGAGGCTTAGTCAACGGGTCTGCAACATTCAGATCCGTATGTATCTTGCAAATCTCTATGTCTCCCACCTGGACTAGATCCCGGATGGAGTTGAAGCGTCTCTTGATGTGTTTGGTCCTTTTTTGAAATCTGGATTCCTTTGCCAAGGCAATTGCACCAGTATTGTCACAAAAGATTTTCATTGGACCCGATGCATTAGGTATAACACCTAGATCGGATATGAACTCCTTCATCCAGACTCCTTCGTTCGCTGCTTCCGAAGCAGCTATGTACTCCGCTTCACATGTAGATCCCGCTACGACGCTTTGTTTAGAACTGCACCAACTGATAGCTCCACCGTTTAATGTAAACACGTATCCGGTTTGCGATTTAGAATCGTCCGGATCAGTGTCAA